>NC_133929.1:18732230-19002131 GCF_964199755.1 Larus michahellis | reverse complement strand
TTACATAATCACAGAATGGTTGAGGTTGGAAGTGACCACTGGAGGTCATCCCCCCTGCTCAAGCAGGGTCGCCTAGAGCTGGTTGCCTAATAAAATGTCAAGAGAGCTTTTGAATATCTCCAAGGGGGGAAAATCCACAACCTCCCTGTGAAACCTGTTCCAGTGCTCAGTCACCTTCACAGTGAAAAAGTGTTTCCTGATGTTCAGATGGAACCTCTGTATTTCAGTTTGTGCCCATTGCCTCTTGCACTTTCACTGGAAACCACTGAAAAGAGCCTGTCTTGATCTTCTTTGCACCTTCCCTTCAGGTATTTGTACACGTAATGATATTCCCCCCTGAGCCTCTGGGCTAAACAGCCCCAGCTCTCTCGGCCAACTAGACTTTGTGCCACTGATCACCACCCTCTGGGCCCAGCCATTCAGCCTGTTTTCAACCCACCTCACTGTCTGCTCATCCAGCCCATATTTCAACAGCTTCTCTATGAAGACCTTATGGGAGACAGTGTCAAAGGCCTTCCTGAAATCTAGGTAGACTATATCCCCTGCTCTCCCCTGGTCTACCAGGCCATTTATTTCATTATAGAAGGTTATTAAGTTTGTCAAGCATGACTTTCCCTTGGTGAATCCATGCTGACTACTCCTGATTATTTTCTTGTCATTCATGTGCCGGGAAATGGTTCCCAGGATTAGTTGCTCCATCATCTTCCCAGGGACTGAGGTGAAGCTGACCAGCCTGTAGTTCCCCTGGTCCCCAGGAGTGATTTTTGCTTTCCTCCAGACCTCAGGCACCTCTCCTAATCACTATGATCATTTAAAGATTATTGAGAGTGGCCTCACAATGACATCAGACAGCTCCCTCAGCACTCATGGGTGCATCCTATCAGGGCCCATTAGGATAAGGTCTTTCTAATATTATACTAACTTTGTAAATGAAGCTTCTGTGATTCTTGTACTTAGTTAAGCTTTCTAGGAGGCTTAGTATGGTTAACTCTCTTTAAGCTTTGATTAAAACTTTTAAAAACTAGATATAGTTTATATCAGCATATATTTTCAATAAGATATTACTTATCTTTCAGTGTTACTATTTCCAATAATTCTGTTTCACTGAATATTTCATCTGTATTTTGGACTATTTTGTGATTCTATTGGATTGTATTTTTTCAGTTGAGTCTTATTTTGAAAGTAGAAGTCATGTAAGGTTTCAGAAAGGAAAGTTAGGGGATCAGCCTAGCCAAGGAAGAGGAGTTTGCTGCAATGTTTTGTATAAACTGAAGAGGTGATGCATATGTTGTGAAAGCTGATGCAGATGATTCTGCAGTGATTGAGACAGTATATGAAGGAGATACTGGTTTAGAGAGAAAAGAATAGATGATCAAAGTGTTGAGAAAAGGTCAGGAATTTTAAAGGAATTGAATGTGTAGGGTAAGGAAAAGGAAGAATAAAGATGTGAATCTAGTACACCACTATGAAATGTGATGAAGAATGTGGGTAAGATAGGAGCTTTTCCACTGTAGGAAAAGAAAGGGCTATCAGGCTTAAAAAGTAATAATAATAATAATAAATTGCAAGGAAAAGAGTGAAAAAAAACCAGAGAGATAAATAAAACCCAAGAAAGACAAGTGATGCAAATGAAAACAATTGCTTGCCACTAACCAACCGATGCCCAGCCAGTCCCTGAGCAGCAGCCCCCCTGCCAACATTCCCCCTAGTTTTATTGCTGAGCATGACATCATATGGTATGGAATATCCCTTTGGTCAGTTGGGGTCAGCTGTCTCAGCTGTGTCCCCTCCCAACTTCTTGTGCACTCCCAGCCTACTAGCTGGCAAGGTGATGTGAGAAGCAGAAAAAGCCTTGATGCTGTGTAAGCACTGCTTAGCACTAATGAAAACATCCCTGTATTATCAACACTGTTTTGGTCACAAATCCAAAACATAGCACCATACAAGCTACTATGAAGAAATTTAGCTCTATCCCAGCCCAAACCAGTACATTAGGTTAACAATGAAGTTTAGAATCTTGTTTTGAAGTATATGAGTTAATGGTGGAAAAGGAGGAATAGGAATTTTATAGAATGTAGTGAGGATGATGAAGGTGTTCTAACTAAAATGTTCTTGAAGAGCTCTTGTAGATGACTGCATCACATGCATGAGAACCAGACTCTTCTGGGATTACATTAAATTTTTTTAGGACCTACTCTGATAGGTCAAAGGTTGCCTGATAACAGCACATGTAAGTTGTGATTTAGAGGTGGTATTGTATAGAGTTAAATTGGATTAAAAAAAAAACAACCCAAAAAGCAGCATCTAGATGACCAAATGAAGTTTTCTTCCTTACTAAATATAGTTCCTAAGCTTGGTGTGAAGCATATAGTTCTTGTGCTTTCCAGATGGTTCTTTGTCGTTGAAAATACCCATATTCTCAAGGGCGTGCATCTCCAATGTTAGTACTCCACTTATCATATTACAGACTTGCAGCACAATATTACATTCTGTGTTATTTCATAATTGTGAGAGCAGGGATGTCCCTTGACTGAGAGTATTGTTTAGAAACTGTTAGATGAACTGAAGTCATTCTTTTTATAAGGTAAACTATCCTATATTTCTGGTGTTCTTGTTTACAGGTACAGCAAGTACAGACTGTGCAACCGGTACAGCATGTCTACCCAGCCCAGGTTCAGTATGTGGAGGGAAATGATACAGTCTACACAAATGGAACTATGTAAGTTGGTTATTGATAAAAATTAGAATGTTTACGAAAATATGAAGTTAAATGCACATTCTTTTAATGACATCAAACGGGCTACTGTATTTTAAGTATCAAAGAAAAATGTTTGAACAAACCTTTATTTTTTGTCATTTTAAATCATTATTTGGGTGAAAACGAGTTGAATTCACGACACGAATTAATCTAAAATGAATTCAGGTAATTGTTACAGCTGGACATAGTGTGAAGCTATATATGCATCATTTTGTTGTTTGGGGAAAAAACTTAAGTTTATGGACAAGTTTTAAGTTATGCTGATAGGAAGGATTATTTAAATTTGTCATATGATCATCTGTGTAATAAAGAAGTCTTCATGTGGGCCTCCTATTCTTCTAGTTGAAATTCTACTGGCAATTTCCTAAATTGCTGAGGCAGCTGCAGTCATTACTTACAGAAAACAATTATGTAATTTCTTTACTGTGTTTAGTGCAACGAGATAAATATTTTTTTTTTTCCAAAGGAAGGGAGGGAGAGGAACGAGAATATGTCCTTTTGCTTCTCTCTTAGACTCTTCTGTTTCCTGTGCTTTTCTTGCTTCAATGAACATGCTTTTGTGCCATCAAGTTCCTTTCTCCCACGTGCAAACTTAAAATCATAGAATAATTTAGGTTTGGTGCCAGCAAATAATTTGTTTGGTGCCAGCAAGTATGTAATTTCTGATGATAATCTGGCATTGACACAAAAAAGTCAACAACACTATTGGGTTCAAAGACTTATGTTAACACTTGCAGCATCCTCTCCACTGGCATATTTTGCCAATTCATTCCTCAGTTAACCTTTTCCCACGCACTGTCTTGTTGCCTGATTTTCTTTGCTCTTATAATATCAATCTTCTGTCCTAAATGGGTCTATTAAGATGTGCTTATTATTAAGAATGACCAATATGTCCTTGTTTAAGATACTGTAAAAACTGAAAGTCACTCTTAACATTGTTAAACTGTAATCAAAGACTGAAAATTTCTATGTAGAATGCTTTATCAGGCTAACTTGTTTTTGAAAAATGTCAGCCAAAGACACTGAACTGTTGAGGCAAAAGAAAACATATTTCTTCATCCACATTTGTATAAGTTTTTATTTTAAAAGCTCTAGTACTTCTACTCTTTCCGTTATGGACTTGAAACTGAGCAGTGATGTTGGGAGTCTGTGGTTTATTGCAGTTCATGAATTTTTGCCTGAGTTTATAGCTCAAATATATTAAGCAGAGGATTGTGTTTGGTTTACCCTACTTACATGTTAAATGCTCCAAAGGTGTGCTCCAGGTGGTCCTAAATGTGGCATCTCCTTGCAGCTGCTGCTTCTGCATTATATTAACTCTGGGTTCTAGTATCTAATCTATGAACAAAGAGTCTATTCTATTCCATACATAGTGCCTAGGATATATGGTTGAAGGAAGCTATCCTATTAAAACAGAGAAAGGAGCAAGTACTAAAACTGTGGTGGGAATGGAAAATGTTCTATGGCTATTAATGTGAATATTCTTTCATTCTCCTTTCATGGCTATGTGCTAGCCTGATTTTAACACAACCCTCAAGCCTTCCCAAGAGATCATTTACGCATGAAAACAGCAACTAGGGCCAGTCAGTGAGGAGGAAAGGAAAACATGAGTTGGCTGGTTAAGAAGACTGGGACTGTGATCCAGTAAGCAGGAAAGGGTTCTGGTCTTAGATAAAGAGATGGTGGAAATTACTGGAAAGGCAAGAGCCAAGAACCAGTGGGTGGAAAGAAGAAAGTATGGTGGCAGACATACAAATCTAACAAAGAGCCAAAATGCACAGCTGTCTGGGAAAAAACTTTAAAAAACAAAACAAAAATAGAAACACTGACCGGATAAACAGCTCAGAAAAGTTGTCTCCATACAGGTACAGGAGATGATGCCTATGTGATTTTCCTGATATAACTGCTAACGATTTCATTTGTAGATAGTACCTTAAAAGGAGATGGAAGGAGGAGCTGTCTGAAACAACATAAGTTGTAGTGCTATTTCATCCACCAGTAAACTGTATTTTAGTATGGTTGATAATTCGCCACAGAAAAATTTAGGTTGTAAGAGACCTCCAGAGGTGATCAAATCCAACCTTCTGCTCAAAGCAGGTCTAATTAGATTAGGTTGCTCAGGGACTTGTTCCATCAAGTTGTGTACACCTCCAAGGATAGAGGTTCCACACCCTTTCCAGGCAACCTGTTCTTGTATTTGACCACCCTCATGGAAAAAAGTATTTTCCTAATATCTAATCAGAATTTCCCATATTACAACTTGTGTTCATTGCCTCCTGTCCTATTGCTGTGCACCTCTGAGAAGTGTCTGGCTCTATCTTCTCTGTATCCTCCCGTTGAGTAGTTGTAGAGAGCAAAGAGGTAACCCCTGAACCTTCTCTTCTCCAAGCTGAACAGGCCTAGTTCTCTCAGCCTCTCTTCATATGTCATGTTCTCCAGCCCCCTAACCATCTTGGTGGTCCTCTCCTTGACTCGCTCCAGTATCTCCATGTCTCTCTTGTACCAGGGAGCCCAAAACTGGACACAGGACTTCAGATACAGTCTCACCTGTGCTAAACAGAGGGTAAGGATCACTTCCCTCAACCTGCTGGCTACACTCTTGGTAATACAGCCCAGGATGCATTTGTTCTTCTTTGCTGCAAGGACCAGGGGATGAAAAGAAGAAAGTACGGTGGTAGACACATGAATCTAACAAAGAGCCAAAATGCTGCTGGCTCATATTCAACTTGCTTTCCACCAGGACCCTCAAGTTCTTCTCTACAAAGTTGCTTTGTAGACAGTCAGCCCCCCAGTGTATATTGTTGCATGGGGTTATTCCATCTCAGATGCAAGACTTGGCATTTATCCATGTTAAACTTCATGAGGATCCCATCAGTCCATTCGTTTGGCCTTTCCAGGTCCCTCTGACCTCTAGCATATTGAGCACCTCCCCCCCCATTTGGTGTCATCTGCAAACTTGCTGAGAGTGCATTCTGTCCCATTATTCAGGTCACTAATGAAGACCTTAAACAGTATTGGTCCCAGTACTGATTCCTGAGAAACCCCACTCACAGCTGGACTTTGCACCACAGATCACAACTCCTTGAGCCCAGCAGTCTAGGCGATTTTCCACCCACCTTATCAATCACTTATCCAGCCCACATCTCAACAATTTGGTGATAAGGAGATTATGGGAGACTGTATCAAAGGCCTTTCTTCAGTCAATGTATACAACATCCACTGCCTCCCCGTGTCCACGGTGCCAGTCACCTCATCATAGAAAGCAATGAGTTTGGTCAGGCGTGATTTGCCCTTGTTAAATCCCTGTTGGCTGCTCTCAATCACCTTCTTGACCTTTATGTATTTACAAATAGTTTCAGGAGGATTTGTTCCATAACCTTTCTAGGGACTGAGGTGACACTGACTGGCCTGTAGTTCCCAGTATCCTCCTTTTTGTCCTTGAAGATGAGTGTGATGTGACTTTTTATCAGACATAATGAACTTTCCCCAGTTGCTGTGACCTTTTGAGGATGACAGAGAGCTGCCTTGCAATGACATCAGTCAGCTCCTTCAGCACCCTTGGATGCATCCAACCCAGTCTTGGCTTGTGTACATCTAAAAGGCTTAAATGCTCCTTAACTGCATCTTCCTAGCTACAGGAGACTCTGATTTCTAGAAAGCTCCAGCAGTTCTAACAGGCTCTATCAGCTGTTCTTGATTAAGAGCTTCATTGAGCTTTTGTTCCAGCTGACTCCTGATTAGGGACAGTCAAGCACACTTTCAGCAAATACTAGGGAGTGGCCTATATAACTGCCAGCCTGGAACAAAATGAACAGTCAGCAGTTTGTAGTGAGTGGGCTCTAGGAACTCTACAATGGTGGGAACCTGTTACAGAATCACAGAATGGCAGGGGTTGGAAAGGACCTTCAGAGATCTAGTCCAACCTCACTGATAAAGCAGGGCCACCTAGAGCAGGTTGGACAGGAATGCATCCAGGCAGGTTTTGAATATCTCCAGAGAAGGAGACTCCACAACCTCTCTGGGCAACCTACTCCAGTGCTCAGTGACTGTCACAGTAAAAAAGTGTTTCCTGATGTTCAGATGGAACCTCCTGTGTTTCAGTTTGTGCCCATTGCCTCTTGTCCTGTCACTAGGCACCACTGAAAAGAGCCTGGCCCCATCTTCTGTGCACCTTCCCTTCAGGTATTTATATACATTGATAAGATCCTCCCTGCCCCAAGAATTCTCTTCTCTAGACTAAGCAGTCCCAGCTGGGAGCCCAGAACTGGACACAGGACTCCAGGTACACAGTACTCGACTAGTGCTGAATAAAGGGGAAGGATCACCTACCTGGACCTACCGGCAATGCTTTGCCTAATGCAGCCCAGGATACCATTAGCCCTCTTTGCGGCAAGGGCACACTGCTGGCTCACGTTCAGCTTGGTGTCCACCAGGACCCGCAGGTCCTTTTCTGCAAAGCTGCTTTCCAGCTGTCTGGCTCCCCTGGCATGGGGGAGGACTTCCTCCCCAGGGGCAGGACTTGGCACTCCTCATTGTTGAAGTACACGAGGTTCCTGTCAGCCCATTTCTCCATCTTGTTGAGGTCCCTCTGGATGGCAGCACAACCCTGCGATGTATCAGCCACTCTTCCCAGTTTTGTGTCATCAGCCAACTTGCTGAGGGTACGCTCTGCCCCGTCATCCAGATCACTAATGAAGCCGCTGAACAGTATTGGACCCAGTATTGACGCCTGGGGTACACCGCTATTTACTGACCTCCAACTAGACTGTGCCACTATGACCACGGAATCCTCTTTGAGGATGGAGGACTGCTAGGCAGAGACAGGATCCACATGACCAAGTGGGGCACAAACAGCTTTGCCAACAGGCTGGCCAACCTGGTAAGGAGAGCTTTACACCAGGAATGATGGGTAAGGGATGACCAACAGTCAAGTGAGGAAGTCATAGACTGGATGGGCAAGCAAAGGATGTGGGGTAAACAGGAGGGACCTCATAATCAACAAAACCAGGTTGAAAGTGGACCACTTCAAGCATATGCACATAACTAAGGAAGTGTCAGGAGATCAGCATTATGGGAAAGCTTTCATGCCCTTTTGAGGAAATTGGTACAACTGGGTGCCTCTCTGAAGTGCCTGCACGCTTATGCATGCAACATGGGGGAAAAATAGGAGGAATTAGATATCCGTGAGCATTTGCAGGGCTACGATCTCAGGGATCACAGAGATATTGTGGGATGGCTCATACAACTGGAGTGCTGCAATGGATGGATGCAGAATCTTTAGGGAAAACAAGCCAAGAAGGCGCTCTATATGAAAGAGGAGCTGGAATGCATGGAGCTTTGCCTAGGAATGGATGATAAGCCAGTTGAGAGCTTAAGGATCTGGGTTAGATGACGTAGCAATGTGGGTGGTGTTGTGGGTATCTGATACAGACTGCCTCATCAGGAAGAAGTAGATGAAGTCTTGAGGTGGGTTGACCTTGGCTGACCGCCAGGTGCCCACCAAGCTGCTCTATTGCTCCCCCTTCTCAACAGAACGGGTCAGTCAGTATAGAGTACTGGCCACTTTTATCATTCAGCAATGTCTAAGGCCAGCTGAATGGCTTTTACCTCTGCAAATTGGCTCGATTCACCTTCTCCTTCAGTCACTTCTGTGACTCATCACGTAGGACTCCATACAGCAGCTTTCCACCTTCAATGCTTTCCTACAATACGACAAGATCCATCAGTGAACAGAACATATTGTTTCTCATTATCTGAGAGTTCACTATATGGCAGGGCTTCCTCATCACAAGTCACCACCTCCTCTGGTGGCATTCCAGAGTCTTTGTCTTCGGGACGATTGTGATCACTTCTACGATTCCTGCAAAATCTGGGTTTCCTATTTGAGCTCGCTGTGTGATTAAGGCAACCCACTTACTCCAGGTAGCATCGGTAGCACCAGGAGGAGCTGTGCTTCAGTACCAATTACTTCTGATGCAGCTCTAACTCCTTCATATGCTGCCAAGATTTCTTTCTCAGTTGGGGTATAGTTGGCCTCAGAGCCTTTGTATCCTCCACTCCAGAATCCTAGGGGTCGACCTCGAGTCTCCCTTGATGCTTTCTGCCAGAGGCTCCAGGTAGGGCCATTGTCCCCGGCTGAAGTGTAGAGCACATTTTTAATGTCCTGTCCTGTTCGGATTGGTCCAAGGGCTACTGCATGCACAATCTCTTGTTTAATTTGCTCAAAGGCCTATCATTGCTCAGGACCTCACATAAACTCATGTTTCTTTTGAGTCACTTCATAGAGAGGTTTCACAATCTGACTATAACCTAGAATATGCATTCTCCAGAAACCCACAACACCTTAAAAAGGCCTTTTTGTTAGTAGGTGGGGACATAGCTGTTATTTTGTTAATCACATCCATTGGGATCTGGCGACGACCATCTTGCCACTTAATTCCTAAGAACTGGATGTCTCCTGCAGGTCCCTTGACCTTACCTCTTTTTACAGCAAAACCTGCTTTCAAAAGAATCTCGATTATTGTCTTACCTTTCTTGAAAGCTTCTTGTGCTGTATTATCCCATACAATGATGTCATCAATGTATTGCAGGTGTTCTGGAGCTCCACCCTGTTCCAGTGCAGTCTGGATCAGTCCATGGCAAATAGTAGGGCTGGGTTTCCACCCCTGGGGCAGTCGATTCCAGGTGGACTGGATGCCTCTCCAGGTGAAAGCAAACTGTGGCCTGCCCTCTGCTGCTAAAGGAATAGAGAAAAAGGCATTAGCAATGTCAATTGTAGCATACCACTTGGCTGCCTTTGACTCCAGTTCATATTGGAGTTCTAGCATGTCTGGGATGGCAGCACTCAGTGGTGGTGTGACTTCATTCAGGCCACAATAGTCTACTGTTAGCTGCCAGTCTCCATCAGACTTTCGCACTGGCCATATAGGGCTGTTAAAGGGTGAACGAGTCTTGCTGATCACTCCTTGGGTCTCTAGCCAACAAATCAGGTTCTGAATGAGAAACAGGTAGTCTTGGTTAGTGTGATACTGTCATCAACGCACCGTGGCAGTAGCAATTGGCACCTACTGTTCTTCAACCTTCAGCAGTCCCACCACAGAAGGGTCATCTGAAAGGCCAGGTAAGGTAGACAGCTGTCTCTACAGCTAAGTCTCTATAGCTGCTATACCAAAAGCCCACTGATACCCTTTTGGGTCTTTGAAATACCCTCTCTTGAGGCAGTCTATGCCAAGGATGCACAGAGCATCTGGGCCAGTCACAATGGGGTGCTTCTCCCATTTATTCCCAGTTAGGCTCACTTCGGCCTCCAATACAGTCAGTTCTTGAGATCCATCACTCCAGAAACAGTAACAGATTCTGTCCCTTTATTATTCAATGGCAATAGGGTGCACTATGTACCAGTGTGCACCAGTGTCCACCAGGGCTTTATACTTTTGTGGCTCTAATGTGCCAGGCCATCAAATCCACACAGTCCAATAAACTCAGTTTCCCCTCTCCTCCTCCTGGCTGGAGGCAGGGCCCCCCTAATGTTGAGGACAACATCTACAATTAGCAGATGAGTTCCTATCTGGACCAGAGAACAGCTTACCATGGACTGGAGCAGCCACCCTCCTGCAAAAATTCCTTCTTCTATCTATCTGCTTTACCTTGCAACTCAAGCACTTGTGTTTGTAGGACCAGGGTAGGGTTGTTTTTTTGTTGTTTTTTGTTTTTTTTTTTGTTTTTTTTTTTTTTTTATCCCATTTACTCATATCCTCTCCATAGTCACAGAGGCAAAGTCGCAGCAAATCTCAGAGTGGGTCCTGTTTCTCTTTAATTGGTTTTATAGGAAGGTGTTTTTTCTTAATGACTGAGACATGGGTCTGTTGAGGGGAAGGGTGGGATTCTTTCTCCATCCCAGACAGTTTATCAAACAGTTTATCATTTTTCTTAGCTATTGCCTCATTTTGCTCAGCTATTGAATTGGTCATTTCCTCTATTTTCTTAGTCATTTTTTCCTACAGCTGCCACAGTGAGGGGATGAGAGAGACTGTCTTCATGCTGTCGTACCCTGTTAGCCACTTCATTTACAGGTGGTACACCAGCATCAGATCCTCCCCAAACCATTGTTGACAATGTATGGGAGTACATCAATGGTGCACTCTGCACAAGCTTCCTTAGCAAAGATCATTTGCATGGCATTTCATCAGGGTCTACGTTCACCTGCCAGTCACCATAAATCACCTCTCGAACAGACGGTTCCCTCAGGTACTTGATACCTTTCTCCATGCTGGTCCACTTACTTGGACAGCATTCCATGTCATCCTTAAAGGGATACCTGCCCTTTACAGCTGATAGCAGTCACCTCCAGAGACTGAGAGTGTTTGACTTTCTCCCAATCGCTTTGTCAATACCTCCATCTCTGGACAGGTTTCCCAACTGCCTGGCTTCTCTACCTTCTAAGTCTATGGAATCAGCCCCATTGTCCCAGCATCGGAGCAACCGGGAGATAAGTGTCTCCCCTTCTTGACGACTGAAGTCCTTCCTCACGTTTCTCAAATCCTTCATAGAGAAGGATTTAAAAGTTATCTCTACATCTGAGTCCTCCTTCTACATTGATGCTGCCTGAGAAGGACCCTCTCCTTTATCTGCTTTAGCAGGACCCTTACCTTTATCTTCATCAGAAGAACTCTCTCCCATGCTGTCTGGCTTGAGCTGGTCTTTGTTGTATGTGATAAGGGAACAAGCTGAGCTCCTTTTCTGCTTTGTTGCTGCCCAAGAAGGACCCTCCCCTGGATCTTTATCAGAAGAGGCAGGGGAAGGAACAGATTTCCTTTTCTGCTTCCTGGTCACTGGGGCAACTTGTTCCAGTTCTGTTGGAGTTTGAGTACCAGCAGTACTCATTGGTGAAGCAGCTGGAATAGTGACAGTAGTGGCTCATGCTGAAGTAGGCGGCAGAGTAACTTTTACCACATGCTGCTGAGTGGATGGCGGGAGGGGTGGGGTGGCTGGCATGGCCAATGCTGCTGGGGCCAGTGCCGCAGCTTCCCCCATTACAGACGGGGGCAGAGGCATAGCTGGGGCCAGTGGGGGAGTAGCTTGGGGAGTGATTTGCGTCTGTGCTGGCTGTGAATTGACCCATGGGATTTGAGTAGCAGCAGCACATGTCATACAATACACAGTACTGCACTGACTTTTAACACAAAACCACCCCTGCAACACATTCAGGAGAACCAGGAACAAAATCACAATCTTTAAGAAGTAACATTCATTTTCAAATCAGCCCGAGAAGTTTCCATCCCCTAGCTCTTTGACATAAGCATTAAAGGGCAAGCTAAACCTTCCCCAGGTGAAACCAAAAGTGTAATTAGTAATAAAATCCATCATGTGATGCCCAAAATATGCAGGTACAGCCATTATCCAAGTAACCATATTATACATCTGAATGCCAAACCATACAAAAATAGCATGTTTAAATCACCACATACAAATACAAAGAGCAAGTAAACCATGCAACATATTCAGCAAGTTCAGCAGCATTGTATCTATTAACTTCAAACAATGCTCTCTAAAGGCACGATATAACATTTCGCTTAGGAATGACATTCCCTGAGAAAACTGGAAGCTCATGCCCCACGTTGGGCACCAATTAATCTGTCATGGTTTAGGGCTGGGTTGGCCAATGACAAGACAACAGATGCTCTCCCCCACCTCTCACTTCAAGGAGAGGAAGAAGAGAGATAAAGAGATTCTTGAGTTTTGAAAAAACTAAACTACTTTAATGAAATATTAGTAATAAAGTTTAAAAAAAGGAAATAATAAAATAGATACAATATATACAAATATGCACAAAACCAGGTCAAGCTCCCAGGGAGATGTCACTGGCAAGTACTGGGAAAGTTCCAGATTGAACTCAGTGACAAATGAAACACACCGATGGGGATCAAAAGTCAGATGAGCTGAGAGGGCCCTCCTCAGACATCAATCATTAAAGACCAACAAAAGAGGCCCAACCACCCACACCAAAAAAAGTCCTTATAGAGAACCCAACATAATCCCTTTAATCCCTCAGTTTTTATACTGAGCATGGCAGATGGGATGGAATACCCTATTGGTCAGTTTGGGCCACCTGACCTGTCCACAGGTGCAACCCCTCCACAGGGTAAACAACCAAGTCAGCTGACCCTGGTTGCCACAGCAACAAGTGTAAGCAAGAGCCTCTCTCACTGAACAGAAAGTTGGCTCTGCTTCACCCCAAATCATTACCAAAAGCCTAAGCACCTACATGCTCCAAACATTCTTCAAGTTGATCTGGCTATCATCAAAATTGCCAAAAAGCTGCTCTATTGTTCCCCCTTCTCAACAGAACGGGGGAGAAAAATGGGATGAAAAGCTCGTGGGTCGAGATAAGGACAGGGAGATCATTCAGCAATTACTGTCACAGGCAAAACAGGCTCGGCTTGGGGAAGATTAATTTAATTTATTGCCGATTAAACAGAGTAGGATAATGAGGAATAAGAACAAATCTAAAGCCACCTTCCCCCCACCTCTCCCTTCTTCCCAGGCTCAGCTTCACTCCCGACTCTTCTACCTCCTCCCCCTGAGCGGTGCGGGGGGACGGAGAATGGGGGTTGCGGTCAGTTCATAACGCTTTGTCTCTGCCTCTCCTTCCTCCTCACGCTCTTCCCCTGCTCCATTGTGGGGTCCCACCCGTGGGAGACAGTCCTTCACAACCTTCTCCAACGTGGGTCCTTCCCATAGGCTGCAGTTCACAAACTGCTCCAGCATGGGTCCTTTCCACAGGGTGCGGTCCTACAAGAACAGACTGCTCCAGTGTGAGTCTCCCCACTGGGTCACAGGTCCTGCCAGAAGCCTGCTCTAGCATGGGCTCTCCACGGGCTGCATCTTCCTTCAGAGCACACCCACCTGCTCTCGCGTGGGGTCCTCCATGGGCTGCAGGGTGACAATGTGCTTCACCATGGTCTTCACCCTGGGCTGCAGGGGAATCTCTGCTCCGGCACCTGGAGCGCCTCCCCCCTCTCCTTCTTCACTGACCTTGGTGTCTGCATAGTTGTTTCTCTCACCACATATTCTCATGCCTCTCTCCCAGCTGCTGTTGTGCAGCAGGTTTTTCCCCCCCCCTTCTTAAATTTGTTATCACAGAGGTGCTACCAATGTCTCTGATTGGCTCTGACTTTGTCCAGTGGCGGGTCCATCTTGCAGCTGGCTGAAACTGGCTCTTTCTGACATGGGGACAGCTTCTGGTGTCTTCTCATAGAAGCCATCCCTGCACCCCCCACCTCTACCGAAACCTTGCCATGTAAAGCCAAAACAGGTCTTCTTCAGGCAACTGGAATAAGCCTCATGTTCACGGGCTCTGGTTCTCATGAGAGACTTGAACAACCCCAATATCTGCTAGAGGGACAACAAAGCAGGGCACAAGCAACCCAGGAGGACAGTTAAGCAGTGCAACTGGTTGCCCAGAGAGGTTTGTGTAGTTTCCGTCCTTAGATGTTTTCAAGACCCAACTGGGTAAAGCCCTGAGCAAACTGGTCTGAATTCAGCACTGACCATACTTTGAGCAGGAGGTTGGACTGGAGACCTCCTGAGGTCCCTTCCAACCTGAATTATTCTTTGATTCTATATTATGTAACAATTATTTAGTTTCTGATTTACCAAACAGAACTGACCACTTCACCTAAGACCCTTTCAAGAAACTTATGATCAGCAGTGAAAATTCTTTTTGGCATTCCTACAGGTTCATCAGTAATTGCAACAATTGTTTCCTATCTCCTGAAAACTTTCATCATGAATTTTCCGCCTTCAATTTTTGCCTAAGTGCTTTTGCTTTTAAAGAGCAAAACCCTACAGGAAATGGCAATTATTGCAATACTGCAGTTTCCTCAAGTAAGCTCGAAGTACCCTGAACCGTTGCCAACGTGCTGTTTATTTTAGTTCTGAAGAACAAAATGCAATGTGCAGTGTTCAAAGACAGTATCAATAAGCAATATATAAGAATGTGTTTAACTACTTGCTCTTACTGCTGTGAAATCTTGGTGGTGGAGAATGAATGCTGCTACAGTAATGAAGAAGAAAAAATTAGAAAAGGGAAATCATATTATCTTTAAGTGATTTTTTTTTCACTACCTCTAAGAAGAAACAGTCCAAGTAAAGACTGGATTTTGTTTATGAGGCAAAACACCATGTTTGGTAGAGTAAGAATTAATGGTTAATGGAAGTCACCTAATATGAGAAATGCCCTTTTTCAACTTGAGTAATCGATGAATCCTGTAATTAAGAACTTCTGCTAGCAAAGTTAGCCAATCATCTGCTTAAAAAGAAAGAAATATTTTATTTTTCACAGCATCCTTTTCTTCAAATTTATAGTGATAACTAGTTTATGTAACTGCCCCCAAATGTGGATGCTCATTTGCAATTTAATTTGGATTTATAAAATTTCTGTATTAGCTCTATGGAACAGGCTTTTTTTGTCCTTTTTTTTTTGTCCTTTTTCTTTCTTGAGGTTTCCAGGCGAAGAACAAATGTTCTTTTGTACTGTCAATCATCTAACTCACTTATGCTTCTACGTAAACATTTTTGTATGCACTTACTAATTAACTAAGCATTCACTCATGTTAATTTATTACTCGCAGAATAAGAAAAAGTCAAAGTATAAGGAATACTGTAAATAATGTGTCAATGATATTTAGTTCTTTAAGGAAAATATTATTTTTTTTCTGGACAAATGCTATGTAAAACACCTAACATAAGATCCTTTTCACCCACCCCACTGTATTACAGGATGATCTGTTTGAAAAAATAAGTGTGGAAAGAAGCAGCTCAGTGTCATCCTGATTTTAAAAAAAGTCTTTAGCTATGAAGAAAGAGGAATTTTAAATTCTAAAGAAATAATATTCCCTCTTTCTAGCTAAACACTATATTATTAGAGGACAGTGATGTATAGAGTGATCACAAATTTCTAATGAGCTCTGAAAATGACACATTAAATTAAAAAAAATTGTTGTCCTCTGTCCTGTAAATAGAGGTTAACATACCCAGCCGTTACCAAAAGCCTAAGCACCTACGTGCCTCAAACATTCTTCAAGTTGATCTGGCTATCATCAAAATTGCCAAAAACCTCTTCCAGAGAATCTTAAGAACAATCTGGTGCAAAATAAACGGCCTAAGTTCATTCTGATAGTTTGCAAAGTGTTACTAAACACACATTAAATGATGTAGCAAAAAAAGTTACGAGGAGAACATTTATTTTAGATAAGCATTCAAAAAGCTTGGGTTCTCATCTGAAATCTCTCTCCTACACAAATCTCACAAATAATAAGATTTTGCAGTCTTTCCGGTACTTGTAATTGCTGAAATTGAGAAATACAATGTGAAAAATATGTTGAACATAACTTCTCTGCCTGGAATAGGAACTCCCAAACAAGTTTGTTACTGTCCATCTTGTCATTTGTGAAGAGATAAAAAGGCCATTCTCAGGGGAAAGGTTCTACTGCCAGTAATACACAGTGGCTCTGGTCTTTTGCTAGAACTGCTGCTGCTGCTAGGACCCTGCAGCCTGAACCCTCAGCTGTATTGAAGGAGGATCAGGTGGTCTGTGCTTATTGGGTTAGGAAATGGCGAAGGCAACAGGAAGAAGGCTCCTGCTCCACCTGCATATATCCAACTAAAGAACAGGCTCAGTACCTTCGAAGCAGATGAGGGTCTGGGAACTCTGTCCAATGAAGCAGCCAAGCTAGCTAAGCCTGAGCCACGCAGCAGCACCAGAAGGAAGTGGCAAGTGATAATAGTGGGAGACTCCATGCTGTAAGGGATGGGGGTCCGCATCTGCCAACCTGACCTGCTGTGTTGGGAGGTTTACTGCTTGCTGGGGGTCGGATCCGGGATGCTGTGGAGATATCGCCAAGGTTTGTCCGACCCTCGGACTATTACTCCTTGCGAATCTTCATGTGGGCACCAACGATACTGCCAGAGGAGACCTGGAGCATATCAAGTGTGACTACACGCATCTGGAAGCAATGGTCAAGGGCATGGGGGCCCAGGTAATGTTCTCCTTGATCTTTCCAGTGAGAAGCAAGGGCTTGAGGAGGAATGGAAGGATCCTGTGGGTCAACAGTTGGTTGCCCGGCTGACGATGACAATGTATTTTATGACCATGGGGACCCTTTTTTAAGGATTGAAGACTGCTAGAGAGAGATGGGATCCACCTGACCAAGTGGGGCAAAACCATCTTTACCAACAGGCTGGCCAACCTGGTGAGAAGAACTTTAAACTAGAAATGACAGGGGAGGGAGATGACGACTCACAATCAAGCGAGGGAGTGGTGGAATGGGTTGGCAAGCAAAGGGTGCAGGGTGTTATGGAAAAGCTTGTAATCAGCAAAACAGGGCTGAAGGGGAGACGCTCTGCTGGACGCAATTCTTACAAGCAAGGAAGCTTTTCTTACAATTCTTACAAACTGGTTGGTGATGCGAAGGTTGGGGGGGGAAGCCTGGGCTGCATTGACCATGAGATGGTGGAGTTGAGAATCCTGAGAGGAGGAAACAAGGCAAATGGCAACTCCAAACTTCAGGAGAGCATACTTTGGCCTGTGCAGGGACCTGCTTGGAAGAATCCCATGGGAGACAGTCCTGGAGAGCAGAGGGGGTCTAGGAGACCCGTTTGATATTCAAGGATCACCTCCTCCAAGCTCAAGAATGGTCCATCACAACGAGCAGGAAATCAAGAAAAGGTGACAGGTCTGCACGGACGAACAAGGAGCTCCCAACTAAACTCAAACATGAAAAGGAAGCATACAGGAGCTGGAAAAAGGGGCAAGTGACCCAGTCCAAGTGTGCAGAGATGGTGTTAGGAAAGCCAAAGCCCACCTGGAGTTGAAACTGGCGAGGGATGTGAAGAGCAACATTAAGGGTTTCTACAGGTACATCAGCAGCAAAATGAAGACCAGAGAAAACGCGGGCCTGCTGCTGAATGGGGCAGGAAACCTGATGACAAAGGACATGGGAAAGGCTGAGGTACTGAATGCCTTCTACTCCTGAGTCTTTACTGATAAGGATTGCCTTTGGGAATCCCAGGCCTCTGAGACCAGAGGGAAAGTAGTCTGCAGCAAGGAAGAATTTTCCTCAATAGAGGAGGACCCAGTTAGGGAAACATGTAAACAAATTGGAGATGCACAAATCCATGGGACCTGATGGGATGCACCCATGAGTGTTGAGGCTACTCTCAATTATCTTTGAACAGTCATGGTGATCAGGGGAGGTTCCTGGGGGCTGGAAGAAAGCAAATGACACTCCAAGCTTCAAGAAGGGCAAGAAGGAGGATCTGGGGAACCGCAGGCTGGTCAGCCTCACCTCTATTCCCGGGAAGAGGATGGATAAAATAATCCTGGAAGCCATTTCCAAAGAAGGTGCTTGGTAGGAATCAGCATGGATTTAGGAATGGGAAATTATGCCTGACCAACCTGATAAGCCTTCTACAATGAGTCAACTAGCTTGGTGGACGAGGGGAGAGCAGCGGATGCTGTTTATCTTGACTTTAGCAAGGCTTTCGACACTGTCTCCCATAATATCCTCATAGACAAGCTGACAAAGTACAGGTTAGATAAGTGGACAGTGAGGTGAACTGAAAACTGGCTGAACTGCCAGGCCCAGACGGTTGTAATCAGAAGCATAAAGTCTAGCTGGAGGCCAGCCTCTAGTGGTGTCCCCCGGGGTTGATCCTCGGGCCAATACTGTTTAACAACTGCATTAATGACCTGGACGATGTGACAGAGCGCACCCTCAGCAAGTTTGCAGATGTTCCAGAATTGGGAGGAGCGGTTGATAGACCAGATGGCTGTTGTGCCATTCAGAGGGACCTCGACAGGCTGGAGAAATGGGCAGACAGGAACCTCATGCAGTCCAACAAAGGGAAATGCCAAGTCCTGCCCCTGGGGAGGAACAACACAATGCACCAGTACAGGCTAGGGGCTGACTGGCTGGAAAGCAGCTTTGCGGAGAAGGGCGTGGGGGTCCTGGTGGACAACAAGCTGAACGTGAGCCAGTAACGTGCCATTGCAGCAAAGGAGGACAATGGTATCCTGAGCTGCATTAGGAACAGCGTTGACAGGAGGTTGAGGGAGGTGATCCTTTCTCTCTGCTCAGCACTGGTGAGGCCACACCTGGAGTCCCGTGTCCAGTTCTGGGCTCCCTGGTACAAGAAGGACATGGGCATACTGTAGCAAGTTCAGCGAAGAGCCACTGCAGTGATGAAGGGATCGGAGCATCTCCCATAGGAGGAGGTGCAGAGAGAGCTGGGATTGTTCAGCCTGGAAAAGAGAAGGTTCAGGAGGGGTCTTATCAATGTGTCTAAATACCTGATGGGAGGGTGTACTGAAGATGGAGCCAAACTCTTCTCAGTGGTGCCCAGTGACAGGACAAGAGGGAATGGGCACAAATTGAAACATAGGAAATTCCGTTTAAACTTAAGAAAAAATCTCTTTTACTCTAGGGTGGTCAAACACTGGACCAGGTTGCCCAGAGAGGTTGGGGAGTCTCCATCCTTGGAGATATTCAGAACCTGACTGGACAATGTCCTGAGTAACTTGCTCTGGTTGATCCTGCTTTGAGCCGAGGTTGGGAGGGGGTTTGGACTAGACAGTCTCCAGAGATCCCTTCCAACCTCAACTACTCAACTGTTCTATGGTTCTGTGATTACACTTGAAGTCACCATGGCAGAAGGTGTCATTTACAGTATCAAAAATAGCTTTGCTAGCTACAAGGATAGCTGAGGCTCCATGTCTTAAAATATTAAGGCAACTTTATAAAGTGATTATTGTTTGGTCCACAGAAAGGATATAAAACTTAGTATTTACAAGGATTATACTGGATTGTAAATAGGAAATTTCTTTTTAATATTTAACACAGCATGCAAAACATGCAATAAATGTTTTAGGAAGGAATTTAAACTACAGGCACCAGTTCCAGGAAGATCAACCTGAACTTTGCAACTGATAAGATGTTAAACCAGGGGGGATCCCAAGCACCAAACTGGGAGGGATGTAGGAATTGATAGAACTATGCAAACTGATGAAGGGACTTGCAGGGGGAAGGGGAAGCAGGGAGGAACAAAGAGGGGGGATAGACAGAAAGGGGGATAAAACAGGTCAGTCACGGGTAAAACGGGGCCAGTCAGTACGCTTGTCTGGCTGAGCCCTGCGCCTGATCACTACAGCCTGTCCTATTTTCTTATATTTTCTTTTAAAATCTTTTCTTAACTATCGCTCTGCATAATCTCACTCTCTGTCCCTGTGTATGTGTGCTGCAAGGAACAGGTGTCAGCTGCTGGTGAGACCTCTGTGTGCGTGAGTGAAACATGGTGCCCAGCTACTGGAGTCAGACTGGGGGGTGTAGGCACGTTGGGGCCTGTGGTGTCAGCTATGGGAGTGAGTGAGGGTTCTAGCATCAGTAGTTGGAGGGGCCATAGCTCTCTGGATCATCATCATAGAATCATCATATGGTTTGGGTTGGAAGGGACCTTTAAAGGTCCAACTCCCCTGCCATGGGCAGGGACACCTTTCACTAGATCAGGCTGCTCCTAACGCACCCCAGGATGCGGTTTGCCCTCTTGGCTGCCAGGGCACACTGCTGACTCATATTGAGCCTGCCGTCAACCAGCACCCCCAGATCCCTTTCTGCAGGGCTGCTCTCCAGCCACTCCTCTCCCAATTCATACTTGTGCCCGGCGTTACTCTGTCCCAGGTGCAGAATCCAGCATTTGGACTTGTTAAATTTCATGCCATTGATGATTGCCCAATGCTCTATCTATCTAGATCCCTCTGCAAGGCCTCTTGTCCCTCAAGAGAGTCAACAGCACCTCCCAATTTGGTATCGTCAGCAAAGTTGCTAATGGTGCATTCAACTCCTGCATCCAGATCGTTGATTTAAATAATGAACAGAACTGGCCCTAGAATTGAACTCTGAGGAACACCACTGGTGACCGGTCGCCAGCCAGATGTAGCCCCATTCACTATAACCCTTTGAGCCCTGCCATTCAGGCAGTTCTTCACCCAGCGCACCGTGAACCTGCTCATCCCACAGTTGGACAACTTGTCCAGAAGGATGCTGTGAGGGACAGTGTCAAAAGCCTTACTGAAATCCAGAAAGACTACATCCACTGCCTTCCTTTCATCCACTAGGCGGGTGACCTTATCATAGAAGGATATTAAATTAGTTAGACAGGACTTTCCCTTTGTGAACCCACGTTGGCTGTGCCTGAGGATTGCATTATTCTTTCAATAGCACCCAGTATAGCCTTCTCCATAATTTTTCCAGGAATTGAGGTTAGACCAACAGGTCTGTAGTTCCCTGGGTCTTCCCTCATGCCCTTCTTGTAAATTGGAATAACATTGGCTAGCTTCCAGTCAGCAGGGACCTCCCCAGACTCCCAAGACCTTTGGTAGATGATCGAGAGGGGTCCTGCCGTAACATCCTCTATGAAAAATCACTGTTCCTGCAGTCATGGTCCTCCAACTCAGGGGACTGGGCAGCCCAAGGTCTATCAGTATTATTAAAGGCTGAGGCCAAAAAAGCATTGAATGCCTCCACTTTTTCTTCATCCCTATTAGTCAGGTGACCATCTTCAACAAATATCGGTCCAATGTTTTCCTTAGAACTCCTCTTGCTATTAATGTACTTAGAAAAGCCCTTCTTGCTGTCTGACACAACACTGACCAGTTTCATCTCTAGTTCAGCTTTGGCCTTTTGTGTCTTCTCCCTGCATAAACAAACCACAGTTCTGTACTCTTCTTGCAAAGCCTGACCTTGCTTCCAGAGATCATACAATTTCTTTTTCCTCTTGAGCTCCACAAGGAGTCCCCTGTTCAGCCAAGCTGGTCTTCTGTCCCGCTTGCTTGACTTATGACACGCTGGAATTGCCTGCTCCTGTGCTTCTAAAAGGTGGTTCTTAAAAACTGACCAGCACTCGTGGACTCCTAAGCCCTCAAAAGCAGATTCCCTGGGAACTCTTCTAAGTAGCTCCCTGAATAGCTTAAAGTTTGCTCTCTTGAAGTCCAGCGTAGCAACTCTGCTCACCTTTTTTCTCATTACACTGAAAATTTTAAACTCAACCATTTCGTGATCCCTGTGGCCAAGACAGCCACCTACCATCCCATCCCCCACGAGTCCTTCTCTATTCACAAACAGCAAGTCTAGGAGGGCATCTTTCCTAGTTGGCTCACTGAGTACCTGTGACAAGAAGCTATCTCCCACAAACTTCAAGAATTTCCAAGACCTGCTCATCACAGCAGTATGATATTCCCAGATGATGTCTGGGAAGTTGGAATCTCTCATAAGGACAAGGGGCTACCGAGCCAGAGCTTTCTCCTAATTGCCTATAGAATAACTCATCAGTGTTTATATCCTGGCTGGGCGATCGGTAGTAGACACCCACTACAACATCTCCTTTGTTTTCCATCCCCCTAATCCTCACCCAGAGGCTCTCCACCACATCATCGCTAACTGTAAGGTCTGTACAATCAAACTTCTCCCTTACATATAGTGCGACGCCTCCACCTCACCTGTCCTGCCTATCCCTCCTGAACAGCCTGTAGCCAGCCCTCCATCCCAGCACTCCAGTCGTGGGACTCGTTCCACCATGTCTGACTACTACCAATGATATCATAGTTCTGGGAACTAACCAGTGCTTCCAGTCCATCCTGTTTGTTTCTCATACTGCGTGCGTTGGTGTACAAGCATTTCAGATATGCTCCTGAGCCCTAAATCTAAATCTGAATCTACCCTCTTTCAGTTTAAAACCGTTGCCCCTTGTCCTGTCACTACAAGCCCTGGTAAAAAGTCTCTATCTGCCCCCTTTATATATTGAGAGGCCGCAATAAGGTCTCCCCAGAGCCTTCTCTTCTCCAGACTGAACAACCCCAACTCTCTCAGCCTTTCCTCATAGGAGAGGTGTTCCAGCCCTCTGATCATTTTTGTGGCCCTCCTCTGGATCCGCTCTAACAGAACTGGATGCCCCAGAGCTGGATGCAGTACTCCAGGTGGGGTCTCACGAGAGCGGAATAGAGGGTCAGAATTGACCTGCTGGCCATGCTTCCTTGTATGCAGCCCAGGATGCGATTGGCTTTCTGGGCTGCGAGCGCACATTGCCAGCTCATGTCCAATTTTTCGTCCACCAGTATCCCCAAGGCCTTCTCCTCAGGGCTGCTCTCAATCCATTCATCCCCAGTCCGTATTAATACCGGGGGTTGCCCCGACCCAGGTGCAGGACCTTGGACTTGGCCTTGTTGAACTTCATGAAGTTCGCATGGGCCCACTCCTCAAGCCTCTCAAGGTCCCTCTGGATGCCATCCCTTCCCTCTAGCAAATCAACTGCATCACTCAGCTTGGTGTCATCCGCAAACTTGCTGAGGGTGCACTCAATCCCACTGTCGACAGTGTTGATGAAGATACTAAACAGTACTGGTCCCAATACGGACCCCTGAGGGACACCACTCGTCACTGGTTTCCACTTGGACATTGAGCCGTTGACCGTAACTCTTTGGACGTGGCCATCCAGCCAGTTCCTTATCCATCCATCAAACCCATATCTCTCCAATTTAGCGGCCAGAATGTTGTGGGGGACCGTATCAAAGGCCTTACAGAAGTCCAGGTAGATGACATCCGTAGCTCTTCCCTTGTCCACCGATGCAGTCACTCCATTGTAGAACGCCACTAGATTAGTCAGGCATGATTTGCCCTTGCTGAAGCCATGTTGGCTGTCTCTAATCACCTCCCTGTCTTCCATATGTTTCGACATATCTTCCAGGAGGTCTCCATGATCTTCCCGGGCACAGAAGTGAGGCTGACTGGTCGGTTGTTCCCAGGGTCCTCCTTTTTACCCTTTTTAAAAATGGGTGCAATGTTTCCCCTTTTTCCAGTCACCGGGGACGTAGTCTGACTGCCATGACTTTTCAAATATCATGGAGAGTGGCTTGGCAACTACATCGGCCAGTTCCCTCAGGACCCTGGGATGCATCTCATCGGGTCCCACGGACTTGTGTATGCTCAGGTTCCTCAGGTGGTCTCGAACCTGATCTTCTCCTATGATGGGAGGAACTTCATTTCCCCAGTCCCTGCCTTGAGGTTCAGGGTCTTGAGAGACGTGGGAGGAGACATTGACAGTGTTGAGTACCATGTCGGTTGTCACAAGTTATCCCCTTATTTATTGGGGCGGGGTTGTACATTTGCTTTAATCTTCCTTTTCTGGCCAACCTACCTGTAGAAGCCCTTCTTATTATTCTTCTCATCCCTTGCCAAATTCAGTACCAGCTGCGCCTTAGCTTTCCTGATCCCATCCCTACACCTCTGGGAAGCGTCCCTATATTCTTCCCAGGATACGTGTCCCTGGTTCCACTGCCTGTGCATTTCCTTCTTGCACTTTAGTTTGACCAGGAGGTCCTTACTGGGCCATGCTGGTTTCCACCTTCCTTGCCTGATTTCTTACATGTGGGAATCAAGAGCTCTTGCACTCTAAGAAAAATGTCCTTGAAGAGCTGCCAGCTCTGTTCAGCTCCTTTATCCCCGAGGACAGCCTCCCAGGGGGTCCCATCCACTAATTCCTTAAACAACTGAAAGTTTGCTCTTCTAAAACTCAGAGTTCTGACTCTCCTCTTCACCTAGCCCATATCCCTCAAGATTGTGAATTCCGCCAGGGCATGGTCACTGCAGCCCAGGCTGCCACCAATCTTGAGATCTCTAATTAGTTCTTGACACCTCTAATTAATTTTAGGCTCTTGATATATAAGGTTCAACTCGTAAAAGCAACAGTCAGTTGAAACCTAAACAGTTCAGCTTAAACTGTGATGTCAAACACTGTCACGTCCCACTCTCGGGAAAGAGGGGGGGTAAGTGACTTCAGATTCGTAAATTCCCAACGGCGCAGACTAAGGTGAGATAAATCTCAAGGTCCATATAGAAACATTTATTAGCTTCCCAAAACGATTAGTATAGGTCTTAACAAGTCCGTGATAATTGGTTAGGTATACGACAAATTATGGCAAATGGTGAGGTATGTATTGTGTTACTTAACAACAGGTATAGGACAACTTATGGCAAGCGGTACTTAAGATCGTACTTAAGGTCGTTACTTAACAACTCTAACCGTTACTTAACAACCCTAAGAGAAAAGAGAAAAGAGAAACTGAGGGATAGAGAGAGGAAAAGACAGAGATAAAGAGATCACCGGTCCTGGTTCCAGCGTCTTCTTCAGGGAATCTTCCCAGGCACAATCTTCTTTCTTGGAAAAATCTTCCCAGGTATGGTCTTCTTTCTTGGGAAGAATCTTCCCAGGCACGATCTTCTTCTTTTGTTTCTTCTTTGTTCCCCCGTCTAGGGGCACTTATTTTCCCCTTTTATGTTTGCTGAATTAGCATGGTCCACCCCCCTTGCTGAGGACAGCCTCATCTCAGGTTTCTCCCTTCTTCCAGGTGACACGTAGCATGATTTGGGTGGAGAGATGAGTGCCGTAGTCATACATGTTTAGCATGATCTCTGTAATCTTCATTAGCATATGCAGGGGTGTGTGCTTTCATATGCATTTCACGGATAATGAAGCAAAGGTCACTCATCGGACACAATGGCCTCGAGAACTGAGAACTAGCAAGCTCACCACACGAGTGGCAGAACTATCTTGTCTTCACAAGACAGTTCTCCCACACTTTCAGGCGCCAGAAGCGTTAGCCTTATCAGTTCTTTGAAGGCCAGGCCTGCATTATTTATTTCCTTGTGAGTGTTTGAGGCATTCCATTGAAGGCTCGGAGGGCCTTCTGCCCCTTGTCAGGGACTTTATGGTCCATCTCTTACACCACCCCGTGGCTCAAACACTCCAAGATTTTCTTCAGCCGTTGTGATCTGAACATAGTGTATAGGTGTAGAGGAAAGAGAAGACGGAAAGAAGGAGATCATACATATAACTGCTGTAAGGCCTAGCATTGAATCACACAATATCATAAGGGCAATATTTACAAACCGTTTTCTCCACCTCTTCACTTCTAAGGATTCCAAGATGGAACATATCCACAAGCCCAGAGTCCCGTAATCTGGGTACTTTGATTCTGATCTTCCTCAGCCATGGTGATTTTAATATAGCGGATGGTAGGAGAGAAGAGAGAAGAGGAAGAAGATAAGAAACAGGTGATCATACATTGCATCGCAGTAATCCCTACCATTAAGAATATAAATCCGATCAACAAAACAATTCCAATTTGTGCCAGCCACTTTCCCCACCCCGTGAGTCCCAAAGTTTGCAAAAGAGAAGAGATCCATGATCCAGGACTCAATCCATCGAACCAATCCTTCGGTTGGAGCGATTGGAACAATTCTCCGGTTTTATCCGTGACTTCCTTCATCCTTGCACGGGCTTCTTCTATGGAGGTAGTGGCGTTGTGGATGGTAATACAGCATTCTCCTTCAGTCAGATTTAGCATGCCACACGCTCCTTGTTCTTTAAGCAACAGCATGTTCAATGCTAATCGGTTTTGGAGTGTCATCTTGGAGACTTGTTGTACCTGTGCGTTTAATTCTCCAAAAGCATATCTAAAACATATTTAACTGGGAATACCATTTACTAGAACTATTGGTTAAGGACTGATAACAAATTTGATTCCATAAATATTCTCAAACAGAATTGCTCGGAAGTTCATACAAAAGCCCTTGAGTATTAAAATCCATACCCTGTTACTTTTCGATGGTTGGCCCTCTTTCTGGTCAAGAAAAAGGGGACTTAATTTATTTTCAATGTTTTCGTAAGATTTAGACTAATCATTGTAAATTTGGACTCTTCTGGTGCAGAACCAGGGAGGGTGATGTACATCCCCTAGTCCGTATGGTTCCAAATATGCATAAACCTTTGTATCAACTCCCATGCCAAACTGGGATTCAGATTAACAATTGACTGAGACAAGATTATAAATACACTAAATAAGAATACAAATTTTCCCACACCATCTTTCCCTAGTAAAGTACAAGAACAAGCATAATAAAAATCAGACAAGCAATGCAAGGAATAACCCACTTAACAATCGAAAACATAAGTCCCACGATGATTGTTTATAACCTGTAAAACATATATAAAGCAGAAAATAATTAAAAAGGTGGAGTGATCCACCTAGTGTGGATCCGATGGTCCTTCCCGTGAGCATCAGTGGCTGCCCACGTATGTATGTTGACGGGAGTCTTCAGGGTTTATATCCTTTTAAAAATAAAAACCAATCATAATACAGTGATGAAAGGGTTAAGAAGGCAAGAGTTCAGTCATTCTGTGGAGTGCCTCTAAGAGGTCCACAAAAAAGGAGCAAACAGATTCATACAACAGGAGACAGCAGGAGACAAAGTTGTGGGGTTTTTTTTTTTCTGATCCCCCCCCTCCCCCCCCTTTTTATTTTTTTTTTTCTGGACTGCTGTTAGATTACTGCCATCTCGCTAGATTTCCTGAGGGGTAATTTCTTTCGTTTTTTCCATGCTCAAATAAGCTTCTCAGTTCCTTCAGCCAACAACAGATTCCTAAACCATACGTTCTTCAGGTGGGGTTCAAATGGAGAAGTAAGTTTTATGAGCACTTTGGGGGTTCCCTCCTCTATCTGCTGCGTGTGGCAATATGATCTAATTGTGTGTACCACTTCCTCACTGTTTCTCGCTGTGCAACCCTCACAGGGGAGAGGGCTCCAGTCAGCACAGGTTTCAAGACCTTAAAGGGTCCTTGTAGAGTAATCGGTTGTTGACATATGAATCTTTCAGCTATGTTAGGCACTGCAGCCATCAAGGGGCCTGTGATGGCATTCAGATGACAGTAATCAATTGTCAATTGCCACTTCCCATTGGTCTAGTTCGGACCATAAGATTTTTTCTCGGTACAGGGCATCCAACAAAGCCGCGTGGAGTCGCTGAGCGGTGTTACGCTCAGCGGCTAATTGGCTTTGCAAAATTTCAATTTGCTCTTGCAAGAATTTTATTTTCTCTCCTTCTATTTTCCTGGTCAAGTGTCTATCCTCTTGGGCTGCAGTCAGTGCTGCCCCTAATACCACACACACTATAGCTTTTCCTTTACCTAACCGCAACTTTCGCTCCTTCGCAAGGGTAGTGATACGACTTGCCACCGCTTCTGGATTATGCCAATTACCATGGGCCCAGACCATTCCCGGCAGAGTAGGACATGCCTTGTACTCCTTCAATTTTTCCAAAACCGGGGAGCAGTCAAGCACAGACATTCCTTGGGCCGTCATGGCTTGCTACTGCTCAAATCTTTCCTGGCTTATAGCTGAGAGGCCACTTCCCGGATTCTCCCTGTCCGCAGCCAGATAGAGAACCAGTATGCCTTAATACGGGTAGCAGTCAGGCCTTTGCTCCTGCTCAAACCTCTCATAGCTTATAGCTGAGAGGCTGCTTCCCGATGACTCTACTCCTCACCTGGCCCATATCCCTCAAGATTGTGAATTCCACCAGGGCATGGTCACTGCAGCCCAGGCTGCCACCAATCTTGAGATCTCTAATTAGTTCTTGACACCTCTAATTAATTTTAGGCTCTTGATATATAAGGTTCAACTCGTAAAAGCAACAGTCAGTTGAAACCTAAACAGTTCAGCTTAAACTGTGATGTCAAACGCATACTCAGCTTTAAATTTAATAGAAGGTATAAATAAACCAGGCAAACTAGAGCAGTTCAATTTTTCTTTGCTTTGTACCTGATATAGCTAGAAGTCATTTCACTTTTAATCCTCATCCTACCTGCACCATCATAATATTTTTCATACTTGTAGAATTTAAGAGATCACAATAGCGGGGCCTGCTTCCTAATGTAATACTCAGCAAATGTATTCAAATCCTTTGAATTAATTTAGGATAATTTTCACATGGAGATAAATGAACCAGGCATGGGCTTATTATAACCTCTGACACTTTTGCCATATCAAGATTTAGTTCTGTTTCACTGTTTACAACAAACAACTTCATTTTGTTTTATTCACCCTCACTAATCAAATAATTAAATTTTTGTAACTAGCAAATTAGTCGTAACATTGATAAGATTTTAGCTCTTCCTGATAATTCTACTTATAGATTGTAGGAGGAGCGATTTGCCCTAATTGGTTAGCAATTTGAAATTATACTACATGTTGTATTCTACTTGAAGGATGAGTCTAGGTGGGTTACTGACAGTTACTGTTGGAGGACAGGCAGCTACAGCGAAGACTAATTAGAAAATTATCTGCCCTATAAATAGTAGAATTTAAATCACCCTGCACTTTTTTCCATATGTGAATGTCTTAATGTCTGATAAAATTCGAATTATATTATCAGTGTTTCCTAATGTCAAAAATTTCAAAATGTATATATAGTTATTAAATTCAAAAATGTATTATGCTTGTCAGCCAGGGAGGAACTCCCATCTATTAGTTCTGCTTTTTCTAACAAGCATTAGGATTGATCTGCAATCACTGTTATTCATCAGTCATCACTAACCTTAGGAACTCTTGACTCAGAAATTTAGTTTCAGTCATGCTTGTGCAGATCAAAATAAAAACAAAGTCAATAATAATTAATTAATTAATACTTATGAATTAATACTTCTGATACTAAAAGAACAACAGCCGCAAATAAGGAGGCCCAATAGTAATGTCATATCCTGATAATATAATTTTGGCGGAAGTATTATAGTTATTCTAAGAGCAAAAAAAATTAAATAAATGTGGAAACTTCCATAGCTTTATTTTAAGCTTGTGATTTGGAAAGTAGTTTGAGATGAGATTTTATTTATTCAAACAGTCAATCTCTTTCCAGGTAAAGGAATTTTTTTCTTTGTCTATTCCCTCACCCCTCTCTGGTGATTGGCAACACAGTTTCTTTATGTAGCTGGCTTCATCCTAAGATGAACAAACTGCTTCAGATAAAAAAATCAGAGATGCATGGATCTTTATGTTACATTGGAATATTAAATCATCTAGTCTGACCTTTTAATCACACAGGCCTGACATTTTTATTCAAATCTTCATCTGAGCACAATGACTTGTTTGGTGAAAAAAGGCATTCAATCTTGATTTCCAAACACAAGAAGGTGAATAATCTGTTTAATCAGTCATTCAAATGGTCAGTTACTACCACTGCTAAAAATGTCAGTCAGTTAAGAATTAACTAGTGGGGTGGTAAGATTAGAGGATTTGGGGGTCTTGTACTCTCATTAACCTCTGTCCCCCAAGACTCTGCCTCCTGCTTCTTTCTGCTCCATAGCTGTGAAGCATCATGGCTTCTCCCTAACCCTTCCAGAGAGAGAGAGAGAGAAGTTTCAGTGTTGCACAGTAGATAGAAGTACATATATGTCCTACTCTGCCCCTGTGAGCCTCATACAGCCCCCACTGTACGTCCAGAAAATCCCCATGAGACTAAGGTCAGTCACACTTTTACTATTTACATTCTGGCCTCATCTGCTCATGTTGCTTATTTCTCTCTAGCTTTCAGCCATTAGCTTTTGGTGTGTTAAAACATTTAAATTAAATTGTGTTAAAAAACTTAAATTTAAAAAGCCCTGTAGCACCTAGTGTTTTCTTTCTAGTTTTGCCTTTTAATATATTTATTCAGTAGATCACATACCGATATTAACTATCAGCATGTTATATTTAGTGTATTAATTACAAACAATTTTTTTCTGAAATAACTCTTTGTGGTGGGTTGGCCTAGCCACCAGGTGCCCACCAAGCCACTCTCACTCCCACTCCTCAACAGTCTGTTTTGCCAGTGACGGTAATTGATGAGTGATCTCTATGGCCTTATCTCAACCCACAAGCTTTTTGTCATATTTTTCTCACCCCGTGTTGTTGATGGAAGGGGAGAGTTAAAGCAGCTTGGTGGGCACCTGGAGGCCAGACAAGGTCAGCCCACCACACTTGCACAGGCAAAACAGACTTGACTTGGGGAAATTAATTTAATTTATTGCCAATTAAACAGCGTACGATAATGAGAAATAAGAACAAATCTAAAAACAACTTCCCACCAGCCCTCCCTTCTTCCCAGGCTCAACTTCATAGAATCATAGAATGTGATGGGTTGGAAGGGACCTTTAAAGGTCGTCTAGTCCAACCCCCCTGCAGTAAGCAGGGACATCTTCAACTACATCAGGTTGCTCAGAGCCTCATCAAGCCTGGCCTTGAATGTCTCCAGGGATGGGGCCTCCACCACCTCTCTGGACAACCTGTTCCAGTGCCTCACCACCCTCATTGTAAAGAACTTCTTCCTAATGTCCAATCTAAACCTACCCTGCTCTAGTTTAAAACCATTGCCCCTCGTCCTATCGCTACATACCCCTGCAAACAGCCCCTCCCCAGCTTTCCTGTAGGCCCCCTTCAGGTACTGGAAGGCCTCTATAAGGTCTCCCCGGAGCCTTCTCTTCTCCAGGCTGAACAACCCCATCTCTCTCAGCCTGTCTTCATAGGAGAGGTGCTCCAGCCCTCTGATCATCTTCGTGGCCTTCCTCTGGACCTGCTCCAACAGGTCCATGTCCTTCTTGTGCTGATGACTTCGCTCATGACTCTTTTACCTCCACGCCCCGAGCGGCACAGGCAATAGGGAATGGAGGTTGCTGTCAGTTCATAACGCTTTGTCTCTGCCGCTTCTTCCTCCTCACACTCTTCCCCTGCTCCAGTGTGGGGTCCCACCCATGGGAGACAGTCCTTCACAACCTTCGCCAACGTGGGTCCTTCTCACGGGCTGCAGTTCTTCAAGAACTACTCCAGCATGGGTCTTTCCTTTTCCACGGGGTGCGGTCCTTAAGGAATGGACTGTTCCAGCGTGGGTCCCCCACAAGGTCACAGGTCCTTCCAGAAAACCTTCTTCTCCCCGGGCTGCAGCTTCCTTCAGGGCACACCCACCTGCTCCAGCATGGGGTCCTTCACAGGCTGCAATGTGGATATCCGCTCCACTGTGGACCTCCATGGGCTGCAGGGGTACAACCTGTGCCACCATGGTCTTCACCCCAGGCTGCAGGGGAATCTCTGCTCTGGTGCCTGGAGCACCTCCTCCCCCTCCTTCTTCACTGACCTTGGTGTCTGCTGGGCTGGTTCTCTCACATAATTCTCACTCCTCTCTCCTAGCTGCCGTTGTGCAGCGTTTTTTTTTACCCTTTCTTAAATGTGTTATCACAGAGGCACTAGCAACGTTGCTGATTGGCTCAGCTTTGGCCAATGGCAGGCCTGTCCCGGAACCATCTGGAACTGGCTCTGCCTGACATGGGGGCAGCTTCTGGTGTCTCCTCTCAGAAGCCATCCCCTGCACCCCCCCACGTCCACCAAAACCTTGCCACGTAAACCCGATACACTCTTATGGAAAACTCTGATGCAATTGATTTAATAATTTTCAGCAGAGAAATATAACAGAAATCAAGTTGAAATGTTGGAATTAAAATACATTTGAGTGTATTGTTCTCATTATTAAAAATTGGCCAAAGGAACACAATGACTTTTTTGTTTCTGAGGTATTCAAAATTTGGTATTTGAGATGCCTCTGAATCCCTGAGGTGAATTTCTGTCTGTTCCTTTTCTTTTTTTCTGTGAAAACGTGTAAAGTAGGTCAAACATGCCTAGCCACTGACTGCTATCATAACAGTCTAATTCTCCGTGACATGGTGTTAGCACTTTTCTAGAGGAGTGGATTCCTGTGTGCCTAATTAAATAGACAGTTTATTCTAAAAGTGGCAGTTCATCTCTTGCCAACTCTGTCTTGTCATATTTTTTTCTGAATTTTTAAAAATAATTATCTGAACTTTCTGGTTTGTTTCTCAGTCCTGATTTCCTGATGGGACTAACTCTTGTTGAAGTGTATGGCTCTTGCTATGTGTTTTTTTTAGAAGTTCGATGGAGCGTGCCTGTTCTAGAAATCCTAAGCAAGCTTGACAAGGTTTTGAGGAGATTTTTGAGTCTGTACCATATCTGGCAGATCAACTACAGGGCAGCTCAGTGGTTTAGAATCTCAAGCATATGAGAAAGGTGAGGTATACAAACTACTGCTTGATTTATAAAAAGGGGTTGAATCCAAGAGAAAGAGTAGTATTGATAATTTGACCAGCCATTTGAAACATCCAGCAAGGAAGATGAAAACAGACAGCGAACTGGCATTTGAGAACTTAGGGAGGAGGAAGACATCTGATATAAACTCCAAACATTTTGAATTTTTACCAAGTCGTGGCTGTTATGTATGCTTCTGCTCCATATGTTGGCCCCGTATGTTGTTTTCTGATCATAAGAAAGATTTATATTCATCAGTCAATATGCATACCCTGTGCACATGCAGACTACTGGAGATAACTGTGATGTGCTTATTTTATAATGAAATGTAATGGATGCTCATAGCATCTGAAATACCCTCACATCAAACATAAGAAAACAAAAAAAAATAATTAGGACCCCCGTTCATTTCTCCCAGCTTTCCTATCTGATTAGGGACAGAAAAGAAGTCCTTAGCCTAATTAAACATTCCAGCTGGGAAAAGTGTGAATTTTGGAGGCCATTATTTTCTTGAACTTGTCTGTCTCCTCTTTAATTATTATAAATATATTAGTTACAGTATTTTGTTTTGGAAGGTAAACAGTAATAAAACATTATGAAAAGTGATACAGTAGCGGAGACCACAACTATGTCTAACTCTGTCTGTGGCTTCCCAGAAATGTCTGTATTTTCATTAGATGACTGGTGTTCTTACTGAAGTGGCCAGCACTGTTCCAGTAATTCATTATTTTCTCTCTTGTTCTCCCTTGAATATGAGCTACCTCCTGCTGTTTGTGCATCTAGTCCAATACAAACACTTTTAAAGCTTTTCTGAGTTCTTTTAAAGTTGGCATATATAAAATATCAGACATATTTTACATCTTTTTATGTTTTTGTTTGTGTATATGTACAAAACTTCTTTTTTCCCCAAAATCTTAAAACAATTGCGTTTTTTTTTTTCTGTCTTTCAATTACTTTTTCATTCTCTTGAGCAAAATTCCATATAACCTAGTAAAAGCTCTACTACAGTTGCTTAGTCTGTGAGGACTTTCAAGAGAATCTTTCACATTCTTCTGGGTGTAAAAGTTGGACCTGTGAGTTCTCTTTATATGGTCACTGATGCTTCATTTTCAAGTCTCTGCTTCTAGGCAAGTTTGTCTGTCCAATTCAGCCCTCTGGCATGAGTACCTCTTCAGAGGACAGTAGCATTTGTATGAATGCACTGTTTTGAAATATAAGTGGAAAGCACTCTGGAGTTCTCATCCATTTACCATATAACACTTGATTATTATAGTGATGCATACAGACCTTGTTTTAAGGTTGTCGATGAGAAAGTAACAATTGTTACAAGGAAGAGCTACAACAGCAAACACGGTTATCACTAGTACCCAAGGCTTAATTAGCTGTGCTGAATTTAAATTTTCTAATATACACTTGATGAATAAGTAATTTCTTCACAATGATGAAGAATTTCTTCACTTGATGAAAACTTCTTTAGTATTTCACTTGGTTTAAAGCCTACAATGGCAACATTTTTGAAGCAGATAAAGTTAAAAGGTGCTAAAGATATAGCAGATAAAAATAAAAGGAAGCAGATAAAGTTAAAAATAGGTGCCTGTGTAGATAGAGACAGGGACTTCTTTTGGACATGAGGCAGCAAATGTCTCAAACTTTAAGATATCACCAAAAGCAGCCTGTTTTACTGTCAGTAAAGAGGGGTTTAGAAATGCAAACAAATATAGATAATGAATTGGAGGATGTCCATGTTAATTTCAGTACCTCAGAGCTTAAACTTCTGAGGAATTTTTTTTCCTGATGTCCTGACCTCCCCAGAACAACTTAAGTATTGTGTGTCAATTACTTGAATCATGAAGAAAGTAATATTTCTTTGCCATTGACTTTTAGGAAGGCATTTTTTCAAAGTGAATTTGGGATTGTTAGGTGTTGTTCTATATATATACCATAAAGGCATCTGAGACATTAATGTATATGTTCATCTGATAAAATATTAATGGACAATAAGATTTTAACAGGAACAATTACTAAGATTACATAAAGACTGAACGTTGTAGGATTTAGTCGACATGTACAATAATCACAGTTTTGAATTTATTATCCACAGAAAAGTTATACCCTTCTTAACCATTAATGACTATGGCAGATAATAAATGAGCATTTTAGGTGGCAAACTGAGTGAACTGATGGAGAAGTCTAAAATCACAATTCCCATAATTATCATGCTGTAATTTCCCTGTACACTGATAATTATATGCATTAGTAATTAGTAATGCAGATATGTTTAACATGGTTTGGTTGGAGTTGCTGTCGGAATGATAACCTTTTTCAGTTATCAATCAAAGCATCTTCATAAATGATGCCTTTCCATATTGAATTAGTCTTTTAAAAAGAATCACACATTCAAACAGATGGATGTGGGGTTATTTTTGTCATTTAGCACTCTGGTTGTAAATATGCCTGTAACTTGACTGCTTGTCCTTAGAAATGTAAGGAATGCAATTAATTCATCTCTATATGTGTAGAATATAATTTAAAATGTTAAATTTGTTTTCATAATTTTTCCCAAAATGTCAAGGCTACAATTTAAAAAAAAAAAACAAACCACACACTATTCAGGATAATCCCTATTTAATTTGGGATATATGCTTAAATGCTACTCTGAATAAAGGTGAACTTAAGTTCATGCTCATTTTTTTCCAGAACCAAAGTCTAAGTTCCTGGCCCTAACTTTGAACTTAAAAGCTTGAAAGAACAGATTCTGCACGTGAATAACTTGCCATTAACGTAGGTGGCACTTCCCGCGCATGCAGGGGCCTGTTTCACATAGAACGTTTTGAAAGACTGAGGACCCAAGCCTACCGGAAGCTTGAGATTTTTAAAAATAAAATACATTGGAATGAGAGAGAACCCAGAAGTAGGTGGAAGTTTTCAAAATGAGCAAGACAAATGATTCACTGTCTGGAAAATCTGTCTTCAAGTTAAGCCTATTTTATTTACACGCTAGAGAAGGTTAAGAGATGCTTTGTCTACGGTTAGGCGCCTGCATGAGGAAAAAGTTTTCTGATAGTAAAGAGATATTTCAGTAGCAGGTAAAGCTCAAAATGCAACTCATCAAAATTTAGACAAGGAATAATGTACAAAATGTTTAATAATGAAAATAATTACCATTGGAACAGGTTACACTAGAATACGGTGAATACTTATCACTTTAAATATAGATCAGATGTCTTTCTGAAAGACCTGCTCTAGTTCAGTAATACTTCATGAGATTGATGAAATAATTAATGGTGAATTTTAGTGGTAACGAACACTTCTTGACCTACATTATTTAAAAAATAAGACAAGCTGATCACAAGAATCATCAAGATCTCTGGTTTTAAAATCTATGGATCTGTGGCCATGGCTATATTGTCTTCAGTGGCAGTATTGGTGACATACATTCACATATATTCCCCAATGCCTCCCTAGTTGCAGCCTATTGAAGAGAGGGAGAAACGAACTGAAGTGAATGAGGGCATTCTCTAGGATTTGCATCAATCTTTTGGGTTTCTAAGACCCACCTCTTGGACTCCACCTCTTCAAGTGAGATTTGTCTTGCAGACATCATTTGTACCATTTCCTCTGGCCAGCGCTATTTTTATTGTCAACAATGATCTCGTGCCTTTGTTCTTATCTTACTAATATCTAGTTTTTTCTTTCCCCTTTTGGGGGAAATTCCAGTATTCCACCCCCTTGGCATACACTTGTTGAACTATTTGCCCTAAGTACCCTCTATTAAATAGGGCTGTTGATTAAATTGCCTGGTTCTAAGAAAAATATAACATCTGGGCTGGTAGCAGATGCTTGACTTACCATCCATTGCAGGCATTCAGTGATGCCCTAATTTAATAAAATCAATCAGGTATACCCAAGGAGATTTCTCCAAACCATCTTGCCTGCACGCATGTTATTCCAATGTAAAAGGTGGCTCGATTCTGGCTCTGAAAAGAAGGTACTACTAGATAACCATACAGGTTCTGGAGCCTTTCTCCTCCTTTCCCCCCCTCCCTTTCTTTTAAATCGTTTTGTTTTCATTAGACTGCACTATAGTCCCTCTAGGTTAACTCTGAATTTCTCACAGCTGCTCTTAAAGCTTTTGAAATACCAAGAATAATAAAAAAAAATAAATTAGCTTAAGTAACAGTGAAAACAAGTAATATCGTATATAACTTGAAAAGCTTTTAGAATATTAAAATTAAGTTTTAGAGGCTTTTGCTGTCTCTGAAGAACAAGGGAGAATGCATGATGGCCATAGTTTATACCATAGATGTTCTGACTTGGTTGCTGTTAAGTGTTCAAAATGTTGGTGCCATTTGATTTTTAGGAAGTTTCTTAACTGTTTTGAGGTATTTTCAAAACTACTGAAAGAAAAATCACAGAATCACAGAATTGTAGGGGTTGGAAGGGACCTTCAGAAATCATCTAGTCCAGCCCCCCTACCAAAGCAGGTTCACCTAGAGCATATCCACTATGTTCGATAGCTAATAAAAGATTATAACTCATTACAGGGTGATGATCCAAGTCATTATGAACATGAATTGAAGAATGACATAAGGTTCCTGAGTTAAGTGAAAAGTTTAAGATTAACTGTTTAATGAGGCCCAAATGTTTAACAGTTGGAAAGAATTGAGTTAAATTACTACTGTTCCTTTGACTTTTTTAATCCTTTCACAAATCCCTTCACAAATTGTAATTCTGTTTTAGTTTCATTACTTCTTCATCATAACACTGTATGTATTGTTGTCCAATTTAAAATTTCACTCTGCTGTACTAACTGCATGTCTTAAAATACAAATGAGCTCAGAATTTCAAGCTTCAGCCAGTGTTTCAGTGAATTTAAAATCAATACAAAACATTTATAGGACCATCTTGGCTGATGTTTTTTGGGGTCATGTTTACAGTTTTATAATATACACAGTATACAAAATGAATGGCATCTAAATAAAAATCCAGCTTTGACTGTAGGATTTAAAAAGTTACAACAATTTTATAAATTACAGAATCACATAATGGTAGAGGTTGGAAGGGACCTCTAGAGATCATCTAGTCCAACCCCCCTGCCAGAGCAGGGTCACCTAGAGCAGGCTGGACAGGAATGCATCCAGGCGGGTTTTGAATATCTTCAGAGAAGGAGACTCCGCAACCTCTCTGGGCAGCCTGTTCCTGTGCTCTGTTACCCTCAAAGTAAAGAAGTTCCTCCTCATGTTGAGATGGAATTTCCTGTGTTCCAGCTTGTGCTCGTTGCCCCTTGTCCTGTCGCTGGGCACCACTGAAAAGAGTCTGGCCCCATCCTCCTGACACCCACCCTTTAGATATTTATAAGCATTGATGAGATCCCCTCTCAGCCATCTCTTCTCCAGGCTAAGCAGACCTAGGTCTCTCAGCCTTTCTTCATAAGAGAGGTGCTCCATTCTCTTGATCATCTTTGTAGCCCTCTGCTGGACTCTCTCCAGTAGTTCCCTGTCCTTCTTGAACTGGGGGGCCCAGAACTGGATGCAGTACTCCAGATGTGGCCTCACCAGGGCAGAGTAGAGGGGGAGAATGACCTCCCTTGACCTGCTGGCCACGCTCTTCTTAATGCACCCCAGGACGCCATTAGCCTTCCTGGACACAAGGGCACACTGCAGGCTCATGGTCAACTTGTTGTCCACCAGGACTCCAAGGTCCCTCTCTGCAGAGCTGCTTTGCAGCACGTCAGCCCCCAACCTGTACTGGTGCATGGGGTTATTCCTCCCCAGGTGCAGCACCCTACACTTGCCCTTGTTGAATTTCATTAGGTTCCTCTCCGCCCAACTTTCTAGCCTGTCTAGGTCTCGCTGTATGGCAGCACAGCCTTCTGGTGTGTCAGCTACTCCTCCCAGCTTTGTGTCATCAGCAAACTTGCTGAGGGTACACTCTGTCCCCTCATCCAGGTCGCTGATGAATATGTTGAACAAGACTGGACCCAGTACTGACCCCTGGGGAACACCGCTAGTTACAGGCCTCCAACTAGACTCTGCGCCACTGATCGCAACCCTCTGAGCTCTGCCATTCAGCCAGTTCTCAATCCACCTCACTGTCTGCTCATCTAACCCACACTTCCCAAGCTTACCTATGAGGATGCTATGGGAGACTGTGCCAAATTACTATATAATATATTAATACTTGAATGACATCTTCCTCTCATCTCTTCAATTCTTGTCATACTTTTCTCCACTCCTCTTCAGATGGGACTGAAAACACTTTTCATGAAGTTTAATGAATACTTTTTGTAACATGAGTCCAAGTTAATTACTCAGTACTTTGACATAATGAAATGGTTTTTTGTGTGGAAGCAGGGGTTGTTTGACAATCCTATTAAGTTTGGTTATAGCAACTGTACACTGTTTTCTACAGTTATGTTTCCCTGACTTAAACAATGCAGATAAATAACTTCTACTTCTTTTGTTTTCTTTTCCTGAAGTCGAACAACTTATCCTTACACAGAAACCCAGATGTATAACCAAAACACTGGGGGAAATTACTTCGATACTCAAGGAAGTTCTGCACAGGCAACAACAGTGGTCTCCTCTCATAGTATGGTGGGCACCGGAGGGATTCAGATGGGTGTTGCAGGAGGACAGCTCATTAGCAGCTCAGGAGGGACCTATCTGATTGGCAATTCAATGGAAAATTCTGGTCATTCAGTGAATCATACAACACGGGCCTCCTCAGCTACAGTAAGTACTTCAGAATTATGTTAAATCTTTGGGGATAGTTTCTTAGTCACTATGATGTTCCTGCATGCTGACATGTTTCTGTAGCAAAAAGCATATTATGTTGGCAGAATCAGTAATATATGGCTTTGTCTTGTAAATATTTTCATTTAGTTTATCTTTGTGCATGTTAATAGTATTAAGTGAGTGCTGTCATGGTTTAACCCCAGCCAGCAACTAAGCACCACGCAGCCGCTCGCTCACTCCCCTCTGGTGGGATGAGGGAGAGAATCGGTGAGAAAACTCGTGGGTTGAGATAAAAGTAGTTTAATAGTTTTTGAAAATAAATAATAATAATAAGGAAAAGAAAAAAATAACAGAGAGAAAAATAAAAGTGTGGACTTATCCTTGGGCCACGATCCCTTCAGAGGTATACCTGCTGTGGCACAGACATAACCATGACCACAGACACTTTGAGATATACCTGATCTGGCATGGACTTATCCACAGCCACAGACTCTTTGGGGTGTCCTGCTCCTGCGTGGACTCATCCACAGGTCACAGTCCCTTCAACTCGACTTCACACTGGAGTTCCAGTACAGCAGCACAGAAACATCACCGATGCCTTGGCCATCTGCCAGCCCAGGCGCATCGTCATTGCTGTTATCAAAATGTTCCCAGGCACAGCAGAGTAAGCTAAGTGCTACAGCAGTACAGCAAGCAGCGAAAGCAAAAAGCAGGCACTAATAAGCACTAGACTCTAATATACAGTGAGGCAAGCAAGCCCCATGGCAAGCACAGGAGCCTGTCAATTAATAGCTAAACAGCAATAACAGCTATAAAATTGATCTAGCACATTCCAGTCAAATCTGTTGCTATATTGAACCCTTCGAGCCCCATGTTGGGTGCCAAAAAGGACCGTCATGGCTTAACCCCAGCCAGCAAGTAAGCACCACACAGGCACTCGCTCACTCCGCCCCTCGGTGGGATGAGGGAGAGAATCAGAAGGGTAAAAGTGAGAAAACTTGTGTGTTGGGATAAAACCAGTTTAATAATTTAATAATAATAACAACAGCAATAATAATAATAATATTGTAAGGAAAAGAAAAAAAATAACAGAGAGAAAGATAAATAAAACCCAAGAAAGACAAGTGATGCAAATGAAAACAATAGCTCACCACCAACCGACTGATGCCCAGCCAGTCTACAAGCAGCAGCCCCACCAATCAACCCCCTAGTTTTATTGCTGAGCATGACATCATATGGTATGGAACATACCTTTGGTCAGTTGGGGTCAGCTGTCTCCCCTTGCAACTTTTTCTGCACCCCCAGCCTACTTGCTGGTGGGGCAGCGTGAGAAGCAGAAAAGGCCTTGACTCTGTGTAAGCACTGCTCAGCAATAACTAAGACATCCCTGTATTATCAATACTATTTTCAGCACAAATCCAAAACATAGCTCCATACTAGCTACTACGAAGATAATTACCTCTATCCCAGCCAAAACCAGCACAGCGCACTGGGGAAGCTCACATGCATAAGAATGTGGATGAGACTGAAAATTTGTAGGATTGGGGCCTGAGATAGCTTCTTTAGACACTTCATCTTTTTTTACGAAAAAGAAAAAATATTGCTAAGATGATTTATATCTAATATAAACTTTAAATAAAACAGCTCATCAGAGAGATGTTTGACTTCATTTATGTTTTGACTCTGTATTATTGTTGGGTTTGTAGCTTATTTCAAGATATTTGTTACTTGATCAGAATACTAAGAATATATTATCTTAGTTCATTGTAATTACTTATTTATGGTAGTTCTCAATTCCATTTCAAGATCAGCTCATTGTGGAAATGTCTTGAGGGATGGAAAAATGCCTTCAGTTACAACGATGATAGTTCATACTATAAAAACCTAACCATGAACACAAACATATTCCCTTCCCTTAAGGAATTCCAGGGATGTAAATGGGTTTATGCTTATTCTGACTTTTCTAGATGGCCTTATGAACACATACCAAACCTTTGATGACATTCTTACCTGGTTGTAGATATTTGGAAATAATGTGCAAGAAAACTTGTGACACCTGCAGTAACAACAGTTGAAAACTGTCATGAAGGGATTGATAGCGAAGTATAGGATGATTAAATAGCATTGTCCTGGTTTGGGGTGAAGCAGAGCCAACTTTCTGTTCAGTGAGAGGCTCTTGCTTACACTTCTTGCTGACATTCCATCCCTTACTCCAATATCATTTGCATCATGCTATGATCTCTATCTAATGCTTCTTATCAATCAAATATATACCTATACAGATATACACATATATAAATACACAAAAGTTCATTAAGTCCATTTAGTTCATAATTGCAGAGCCTCATCTATCATAGCAGACTCAGGACTGAGCATTCTCACCCAGGGTTAAATTTCCTTGAGGCACACATTGGACTTCTCCGTTCTCCAGCATCCCCCACCAAGTACATCCAGGTGCTTAAGCAAAAACAGTCCCACGAATGGGTTTGCCTTTGCCTGAGGCAGGAAAAACCCAAACAGTTTTCCCTAGCATATTCCTTTCATGCACCACAGGGACTTTATCCTACTGTACGTAAAAGGTCTGATTGAGCAGGACCAGCTCTATTGATGGATCCCCTGGTGTTAACTAGCCAGGTAGCTTGTGCTAAATGCTGGTCCCAATTTTTAAAGGATCCACCACCCATTGCCTTCAGGGTAGCTTTTAACAATCCACTATATTGCTCAATTTTCCCAGAAGCTGGTGCATGATAGGGGATATGATATACCCACTCAGTGCCATGTTCTTTTGCCCAATTACTTATAAGACTGTTTTTGAAATGAGTCCCATTGTCTGACTCAATTCTTTCTGGAGTACCATGTCGCCACAAGACTTGCCTTTCAAGGCCCAGGATGGTATTCCTGGCAGTAGCATGGGGCACGGCATAGGTTTCCAACCATCCGGTGCTTCTTTACACCATTGTAAGCACATAGTGCTTACCCTGGCAGGTTTGAGGGAGTGTGATATAGTCAATTTGCCAAGCCTCCCCATACCACAAAGGTTTTAATGTTTTAGCTTGCTTGATTTTGGCACATGTTTCACAATCGTGGATAACCTGTGCAATAGTGTCCATGGTTAAATCCACCCCTCGGTCACAGACCCATTTATATGTTGCATCCCTTCCTTGATGACCTGAAGTGTCATGGGCCCACAGAGCTAAAAACAGTTCACCTTTATGTTCCCAGTCCAAATCTGTCTGGAAAATCTTAGCAGCCTCATCCACTTGCTGATCGTTTCGATGTTCCTCAGTGGCCCAACTCATGGGTACATGGGCATCTGCATGGCATATCTTCATGACTAGTTTCCCTAGCCGATCAGCAATATCTTGCCACAATTCAGCAGCCCAGATGGGTTTACCTTTGTGCTGCCAGTTGCTCTGCTTCCACTGCTTTAACCACCCCCACAGAGCATTGGCCACCATCCATGAATCAGTACAGAGATAGAGTATTGGCCACCATCCATGAATCAGTACAGAAATAGAGTACTGGCCACTTTTATCATTCAGCAATGTCTAAGGCCAGCTGAATGGCTTTTACCTCTGCAAATTGGCTCGATTCACCTTCTCCTTCAGTCACTTCTGTGACTCATCACGTAGGACTCCATACAGCAGCTTTCCACCTTCAATGCTTTCCTACAATACGACAAGATCCATCAGTGAACAGAACATATTGTTTCTCATTATCTGAGAGTTCACTATATGGCAGGGCTTCCTCATCACAAGTCACCACCTCCTCTGGTGGCATTCCAGAGTCTTTGTCTTCGGGACGATTGTGATCACTTCTACGATTCCTGCAAAATCTGGGTTTCCTATTTGAGCTCGCTGTGTGATTAAGGCAACCCACTTACTCCAGGTAGCATCGGTAGCACCAGGAGGAGCTGTGCTTCAGTACCAATTACTTCTGATGCAGCTCTAACTCCTTCATATGCTGCCAAGATTTCTTTCTCAGTTGGGGTATAGTTGGCCTCAGAGCCTTTGTATCCTCCACTCCAGAATCCTAGGGGTCGACCTCGAGTCTCCCTTGATGCTTTCTGCCAGAGGCTCCAGGTAGGGCCATTGTCCCCGGCTGAAGTGTAGAGCACATTTTTAATGTCCTGTCCTGTTCGGATTGGTCCAAGGGCTACTGCATGCACAATCTCTTGTTTAATTTGCTCAAAGGCCTATCATTGCTCAGGACCTCACATAAACTCATGTTTCTTTTGAGTCACTTCATAGAGAGGTTTCACAATCTGACTATAACCTAGAATATGCATTCTCCAGAAACCCACAACACCTTAAAAAGGCCTTTTTGTTAGTAGGTGGGGACATAGCTGTTATTTTGTTAATCACATCCATTGGGATCTGGCGACGACCATCTTGCCACTTAATTCCTAAGAACTGGATGTCTCCTGCAGGTCCCTTGACCTTACCTCTTTTTACAGCAAAACCTGCTTTCAAAAGAATCTCGATTATTGTCTTACCTTTCTTGAAAGCTTCTTGTGCTGTATTATCCCATACAATGATGTCATCAATGTATTGCAGGTGTTCTGGAGCTCCACCCTGTTCCAGTGCAGTCTGGATCAGTCCATGGCAAATGGTGGGGCTGTGTTTCCACCCCTGGGGCAGTCGATTCCAGGTGGACTGGATGCCTCTCCAGGTGAAAGCAAACTGTGGCCTGCCCTCTGCTGCTAAAGGAATAGAGAAAAAGGCATTAGCAATGTCAATTGTAGCATACCACTTGGCTGCCTTTGACTCCAGTTCATATTGGAGTTCTAGCATGTCTGGGATGGCAGCACTCAGTGGTGGTGTGACTTCATTCAGGCCACAATAGTCTACTGTTAGCTGCCAGTCTCCATCAGACTTTCGCACTGGCCATATAGGGCTGTTAAAGGGTGAACGAGTCTTGCTGATCACTCCTTGGGTCTCTAGCCAACAAATCAGGTTCTGAATGAGAAACAGGTAGTCTTGGTTAGTGTGATACTGTCATCAACGCACCGTGGCAGTAGCAATTGGCACCTACTGTTCTTCAACCTTCAGCAGTCCCACCACAGAAGGGTCATCTGAAAGGCCAGGTAAGGTAGACAGCTGTCTCTACAGCTAAGTCTCTATAGCTGCTATACCAAAAGCCCACTGATACCCTTTTGGGTCTTTGAAATACCCTCTCTTGAGGCAGTCTATGCCAAGGATGCACAGAGCATCTGGGCCAGTCACAATGGGGTGCTTCTCCCATTTATTCCCAGTTAGGCTCACTTCGGCCTCCAATACAGTCAGTTCTTGAGATCCATCACTCCAGAAACAGTAACAGATTCTGTCCCTTTATTATTCAATGGCAATAGGGTGCACTATGTACCAGTGTGCACCAGTGTCCACCAGGGCTTTATACTTTTGTGGCTCTAATGTGCCAGGCCATCAAATCCACACAGTCCAATAAACTCAGTTTCCCCTCTCCTCCTCCTGGCTGGAGGCAGGGCCCCCCTAATGTTGAGGACAACATCTACAATTAGCAGATGAGTTCCTATCTGGACCAGAGAACAGCTTACCATGGACTGGAGCAGCCACCCTCCTGCAAAAATTCCTTCTTCTATCTATCTGCTTTACCTTGCAACTCAAGCACTTGTGTTTGTAGGACCAGGGTAGGGTTGTTTTTTTGTTGTTTTTTGTTTTTTTTTGTTTTTTTTTTTTTTTTTATCCCATTTACTCATATCCTCTCCATAGTCACAGAGGCAAAGTCGCAGCAAATCTCAGAGTGGGTCCTGTTTCTCTTTAATTGGTTTTATAGGAAGGTGTTTTTTCTTAATGACTGAGACGTGGGTCTGTTGAGGGGAAGGGTGGGATTCTTTCTCCATCCCAGACAGTTTATCAAACAGTTTATCATTTTTCTTAGCTATTGCCTCATTTTGCTCAGCTATTGAATTGGTCATTTCCTCTATTTTCTTAGTCATTTTTTCCTACAGCTGCCACAGTGAGGGGATGAGAGAGACTGTCTTCATGCTGTCGTACCCTGTTAGCCACTTCATTTACGGGTGGTACACCAGCATCAGATCCTCCCCAAACCATTGTTGACAATGTATGGGAGTACATCAATGGTGCACTCTGCACAAGCTTCCTTAGCAAAGATCATTTGCATGGCATTTCATCAGGGTCTACGTTCACCTGCCAGTCACCATAAATCACCTCTTGAACAGACGGTTCCCTCAGGTACTTGATACCTTTCTCCATGCTGGTCCACTTACTTGGACAGCATTCCATGTCATCCTTAAAGGGATACCTGCCCTTTACAGCTGATAGCAGTCACCTCCAGAGACTGAGAGTGTTTGACTTTCTCCCAATCGCTTTGTCAATACCTCCATCTCTGGACAGGTTTCCCAACTGCCTGGCTTCTCTACCTTCTAAGTCTATGGAATCAGCCCCATTGTCCCAGCATCGGAGCAACCGGGAGATAAGTGTCTCCCCTTCTTGACGACTGAAGTCCTTCCTCACGTTTCTCAAATCCTTCATAGAGAAGGATTTAAAAGTTATCTCTACATCTGAGTCCTCCTTCTACATTGATGCTGCCTGAGAAGGACCCTCTCCTTTATCTGCTTTAGCAGGACCCTTACCTTTATCTTCATCAGAAGAACTCTCTCCCATGCTGTCTGGCTTGAGCTGGTCTTTGTTGTATGTGATAAGGGAACAAGCTGAGCTCCTTTTCTGCTTTGTTGCTGCCCAAGAAGGACCCTCCCCTGGATCTTTATCAGAAGAGGCAGGGGAAGGAACAGATTTCCTTTTCTGCTTCCTGGTCACTGGGGCAACTTGTTCCAGTTCTGTTGGAGTTTGAGTACCAGCAGTACTCATTGGTGAAGCAGCTGGAATAGTGACAGTAGTGGCTCATGCTGAAGTAGGCGGCAGAGTAACTTTTACCACATGCTGCTGAGTGGATGGCGGGAGGGGTGGGGTGGCTGGCATGGCCAATGCTGCTGGGGCCAGTGCCGCAGCTTCCCCCATTACAGACGGGGGCAGAGGCATAGCTGGGGCCAGTGGGGGAGTAGCTTGGGGAGTGATTTGCGTCTGTGCTGGCTGTGAATTGACCCATGGGATTTGAGTAGCAGCAGCACATGTCATACAATACACAGTACTGCACTGACTTTTAACACAAAACCACCCCTGCAACACATTCAGGAGAACCAGGAACAAAATCACAATCTTTAAGAAGTAACATTCATTTTCAAATCAGCCCGAGAAGTTTCCATCCCCTAGCTCTTTGACATAAGCATTAAAGGGCAAGCTAAACCTTCCCCAGGTGAAACCAAAAGTGTAATTAGTAATAAAATCCATCATGTGATGCCCAAAATATGCAGGTACAGCCATTATCCAAGTAACCATATTATACATCTGAATGCCAAACCATACAAAAATAGCATGTTTAAATCACCACATACAAATACAAAGAGCAAGTAAACCATGCAACATATTCAGCAAGTTCAGCAGCATTGTATCTATTAACTTCAAACAATGCTCTCTAAAGGCACGATATAACATTTCGCTTAGGAATGACATTCCCTGAGAAAACTGGAAGCTCATGCCCCACGTTGGGCACCAATTAATCTGTCATGGTTTAGGGCTGGGTTGGCCAATGACAAGACAACAGATGCTCTCCCCCACCTCTCACTTCAAGGAGAGGAAGAAGAGAGATAAAGAGATTCTTGAGTTTTGAAAAAACTAAACTACTTTAATGAAATATTAGTAATAAAGTTTAAAAAAAGGAAATAATAAAATAGATACAATATATACAAATATGCACAAAACCAGGTCAAGCTCCCAGGGAGATGTCACTGGCAAGTACTGGGAAAGTTCCAGATTGAACTCAGTGACAAATGAAACACACCGATGGGGATCAAAAGTCAGATGAGCTGAGAGGGCCCTCCTCAGACATCAATCATTAAAGACCAACAAAAGAGGCCCAACCACCCACACCAAAAAAAGTCCTTATAGAGAACCCAACATAATCCCTTTAATCCCTCAGTTTTTATACTGAGCATGGCAGATGGGATGGAATACCCTATTGGTCAGTTTGGGCCACCTGACCTGTCCACAGGTGCAACCCCTCCACAGGGTAAACAACCAAGTCAGCTGACCCTGGTTGCCACAGCAACAAGTGTAAGCAAGAGCCTCTCTCACTGAACAGAAAGTTGGCTCTGCTTCACCCCAAATCATTACCAAAAGCCTAAGCACCTACATGCTCCAAACATTCTTCAAGTTGATCTGGCTATCATCAAAATTGCCAAAAAGCTGCTCTATTGTTCCCCCTTCTCAACAGAACGGGGGAGAAAAATGGGATGAAAAGCTCGTGGGTCGAGATAAGGACAGGGAGATCATTCAGCAATTACTGTCACAGGCAAAACAGGCTCGGCTTGGGGAAGATTAATTTAATTTATTGCCGATTAAACAGAGTAGGATAATGAGGAATAAGAACAAATCTAAAGCCACCTTCCCCCCACCTCTCCCTTCTTCCCAGGCTCAGCTTCACTCCCGACTCTTCTACCTCCTCCCCCTGAGCGGTGCGGGGGGACGGAGAATGGGGGTTGCGGTCAGTTCATAACGCTTTGTCTCTGCCTCTCCTTCCTCCTCACGCTCTTCCCCTGCTCCATTGTGGGGTCCCACCCGTGGGAGACAGTCCTTCACAACCTTCTCCAACGTGGGTCCTTCCCATAGGCTGCAGTTCACAAACTGCTCCAGCATGGGTCCTTTCCACAGGGTGCGGTCCTACAAGAACAGACTGCTCCAGTGTGAGTCTCCCCACTGGGTCACAGGTCCTGCCAGAAGCCTGCTCTAGCATGGGCTCTCCACGGGCTGCATCTTCCTTCAGAGCACACCCACCTGCTCTCGCGTGGGGTCCTCCATGGGCTGCAGGGTGACAATGTGCTTCACCATGGTCTTCACCCTGGGCTGCAGGGGAATCTCTGCTCCGGCACCTGGAGCGCCTCCCCCCTCTCCTTCTTCACTGACCTTGGTGTCTGCATAGTTGTTTCTCTCACCACATATTCTCATGCCTCTCTCCCAGCTGCTGTTGTGCAGCAGGTTTTTCCCCCCCCCTTCTTAAATTTGTTATCACAGAGGTGCTACCAATGTCTCTGATTGGCTCTGACTTTGTCCAGTGGCGGGTCCATCTTGCAGCTGGCTGAAACTGGCTCTTTCTGACATGGGGACAGCTTCTGGTGTCTTCTCATAGAAGCCATCCCTGCACCCCCCACCTCTACCGAAACCTTGCCATGTAAAGCCAAAACAGGTCTTCTTCAGGCAACTGGAATAAGCCTCATGTTCACGGGCTCTGGTTCTCATGAGAGACTTGAACAACCCCAATATCTGCTAGAGGGACAACAAAGCAGGGCACAAGCAACCCAGGAGGACAGTTAAGCAGTGCAACTGGTTGCCCAGAGAGGTTTGTGTAGTTTCCGTCCTTAGATGTTTTCAAGACCCAACTGGGTAAAGCCCTGAGCAAACTGGTCTGAATTCAGCACTGACCATACTTTGAGCAGGAGGTTGGACTGGAGACCTCCTGAGGTCCCTTCCAACCTGAATTATTCTTTGATTCTATATTATGTAACAATTATTTAGTTTCTGATTTACCAAACAGAACTGACCACTTCACCTAAGACCCTTTCAAGAAACTTATGATCAGCAGTGAAAATTCTTTTTGGCATTCCTACAGGTTCATCAGTAATTGCAACAATTGTTTCCTATCTCCTGAAAACTTTCATCATGAATTTTCCGCCTTCAATTTTTGCCTAAGTGCTTTTGCTTTTAAAGAGCAAAACCCTACAGGAAATGGCAATTATTGCAATACTGCAGTTTCCTCAAGTAAGCTCGAAGTACCCTGAACCGTTGCCAACGTGCTGTTTATTTTAGTTCTGAAGAACAAAATGCAATGTGCAGTGTTCAAAGACAGTATCAATAAGCAATATATAAGAATGTGTTTAACTACTTGCTCTTACTGCTGTGAAATCTTGGTGGTGGAGAATGAATGCTGCTACAGTAATGAAGAAGAAAAAATTAGAAAAGGGAAATCATATTATCTTTAAGTGATTTTTTTTTCACTACCTCTAAGAAGAAACAGTCCAAGTAAAGACTGGATTTTGTTTATGAGGCAAAACACCATGTTTGGTAGAGTAAGAATTAATGGTTAATGGAAGTCACCTAATATGAGAAATGCCCTTTTTCAACTTGAGTAATCGATGAATCCTGTAATTAAGAACTTCTGCTAGCAAAGTTAGCCAATCATCTGCTTAAAAAGAAAGAAATATTTTATTTTTCACAGCATCCTTTTCTTCAAATTTATAGTGATAACTAGTTTATGTAACTGCCCCCAAATGTGGATGCTCATTTGCAATTTAATTTGGATTTATAAAATTTCTGTATTAGCTCTATGGAACAGGCTTTTTTTGTCCTTTTTTTTTTGTCCTTTTTCTTTCTTGAGGTTTCCAGGCGAAGAACAAATGTTCTTTTGTACTGTCAATCATCTAACTCACTTATGCTTCTACGTAAACATTTTTGTATGCACTTACTAATTAACTAAGCATTCACTCATGTTAATTTATTACTCGCAGAATAAGAAAAAGTCAAAGTATAAGGAATACTGTAAATAATGTGTCAATGATATTTAGTTCTTTAAGGAAAATATTATTTTTTTTCTGGACAAATGCTATGTAAAACACCTAACATAAGATCCTTTTCACCCACCCCACTGTATTACAGGATGATCTGTTTGAAAAAATAAGTGTGGAAAGAAGCAGCTCAGTGTCATCCTGATTTTAAAAAAAGTCTTTAGCTATGAAGAAAGAGGAATTTTAAATTCTAAAGAAATAATATTCCCTCTTTCTAGCTAAACACTATATTATTAGAGGACAGTGATGTATAGAGTGATCACAAATTTCTAATGAGCTCTGAAAATGACACATTAAATTAAAAAAAATTGTTGTCCTCTGTCCTGTAAATAGAGGTTAACATACCCAGCCGTTACCAAAAGCCTAAGCACCTACGTGCCTCAAACATTCTTCAAGTTGATCTGGCTATCATCAAAATTGCCAAAAACCTCTTCCAGAGAATCTTAAGAACAATCTGGTGCAAAATAAACGGCCTAAGTTCATTCTGATAGTTTGCAAAGTGTTACTAAACACACATTAAATGATGTAGCAAAAAAAGTTACGAGGAGAACATTTATTTTAGATAAGCATTCAAAAAGCTTGGGTTCTCATCTGAAATCTCTCTCCTACACAAATCTCACAAATAATAAGATTTTGCAGTCTTTCCGGTACTTGTAATTGCTGAAATTGAGAAATACAATGTGAAAAATATGTTGAACATAACTTCTCTGCCTGGAATAGGAACTCCCAAACAAGTTTGTTACTGTCCATCTTGTCATTTGTGAAGAGATAAAAAGGCCATTCTCAGGGGAAAGGTTCTACTGCCAGTAATACACAGTGGCTCTGGTCTTTTGCTAGAACTGCTGCTGCTGCTAGGACCCTGCAGCCTGAACCCTCAGCTGTATTGAAGGAGGATCAGGTGGTCTGTGCTTATTGGGTTAGGAAATGGCGAAGGCAACAGGAAGAAGGCTCCTGCTCCACCTGCATATATCCAACTAAAGAACAGGCTCAGTACCTTCGAAGCAGATGAGGGTCTGGGAACTCTGTCCAATGAAGCAGCCAAGCTAGCTAAGCCTGAGCCACGCAGCAGCACCAGAAGGAAGTGGCAAGTGATAATAGTGGGAGACTCCATGCTGTAAGGGATGGGGGTCCGCATCTGCCAACCTGACCTGCTGTGTTGGGAGGTTTACTGCTTGCTGGGGGTCGGATCCGGGATGCTGTGGAGATATCGCCAAGGTTTGTCCGACCCTCGGACTATTACTCCTTGCGAATCTTCATGTGGGCACCAACGATACTGCCAGAGGAGACCTGGAGCATATCAAGTGTGACTACACGCATCTGGAAGCAATGGTCAAGGGCATGGGGGCCCAGGTAATGTTCTCCTTGATCTTTCCAGTGAGAAGCAAGGGCTTGAGGAGGAATGGAAGGATCCTGTGGGTCAACAGTTGGTTGCCCGGCTGACGATGACAATGTATTTTATGACCATGGGGACCCTTTTTTAAGGATTGAAGACTGCTAGAGAGAGATGGGATCCACCTGACCAAGTGGGGCAAAACCATCTTTACCAACAGGCTGGCCAACCTGGTGAGAAGAACTTTAAACTAGAAATGACAGGGGAGGGAGATGACGACTCACAATCAAGCGAGGGAGTGGTGGAATGGGTTGGCAAGCAAAGGGTGCAGGGTGTTATGGAAAAGCTTGTAATCAGCAAAACAGGGCTGAAGGGGAGACGCTCTGCTGGACGCAATTCTTACAAGCAAGGAAGCTTTTCTTACAATTCTTACAAACTGGTTGGTGATGCGAAGGTTGGGGGGGGAAGCCTGGGCTGCATTGACCATGAGATGGTGGAGTTGAGAATCCTGAGAGGAGGAAACAAGGCAAATGGCAACTCCAAACTTCAGGAGAGCATACTTTGGCCTGTGCAGGGACCTGCTTGGAAGAATCCCATGGGAGACAGTCCTGGAGAGCAGAGGGGGTCTAGGAGACCCGTTTGATATTCAAGGATCACCTCCTCCAAGCTCAAGAATGGTCCATCACAACGAGCAGGAAATCAAGAAAAGGTGACAGGTCTGCACGGACGAACAAGGAGCTCCCAACTAAACTCAAACATGAAAAGGAAGCATACAGGAGCTGGAAAAAGGGGCAAGTGACCCAGTCCAAGTGTGCAGAGATGGTGTTAGGAAAGCCAAAGCCCACCTGGAGTTGAAACTGGCGAGGGATGTGAAGAGCAACATTAAGGGTTTCTACAGGTACATCAGCAGCAAAATGAAGACCAGAGAAAACGCGGGCCTGCTGCTGAATGGGGCAGGAAACCTGATGACAAAGGACATGGGAAAGGCTGAGGTACTGAATGCCTTCTACTCCTGAGTCTTTACTGATAAGGATTGCCTTTGGGAATCCCAGGCCTCTGAGACCAGAGGGAAAGTAGTCTGCAGCAAGGAAGAATTTTCCTCAATAGAGGAGGACCCAGTTAGGGAAACATGTAAACAAATTGGAGATGCACAAATCCATGGGACCTGATGGGATGCACCCATGAGTGTTGAGGCTACTCTCAATTATCTTTGAACAGTCATGGTGATCAGGGGAGGTTCCTGGGGGCTGGAAGAAAGCAAATGACACTCCAAGCTTCAAGAAGGGCAAGAAGGAGGATCTGGGGAACCGCAGGCTGGTCAGCCTCACCTCTATTCCCGGGAAGAGGATGGATAAAATAATCCTGGAAGCCATTTCCAAAGAAGGTGCTTGGTAGGAATCAGCATGGATTTAGGAATGGGAAATTATGCCTGACCAACCTGATAAGCCTTCTACAATGAGTCAACTAGCTTGGTGGACGAGGGGAGAGCAGCGGATGCTGTTTATCTTGACTTTAGCAAGGCTTTCGACACTGTCTCCCATAATATCCTCATAGACAAGCTGACAAAGTACAGGTTAGATAAGTGGACAGTGAGGTGAACTGAAAACTGGCTGAACTGCCAGGCCCAGACGGTTGTAATCAGAAGCATAAAGTCTAGCTGGAGGCCAGCCTCTAGTGGTGTCCCCCGGGGTTGATCCTCGGGCCAATACTGTTTAACAACTGCATTAATGACCTGGACGATGTGACAGAGCGCACCCTCAGCAAGTTTGCAGATGTTCCAGAATTGGGAGGAGCGGTTGATAGACCAGATGGCTGTTGTGCCATTCAGAGGGACCTCGACAGGCTGGAGAAATGGGCAGACAGGAACCTCATGCAGTCCAACAAAGGGAAATGCCAAGTCCTGCCCCTGGGGAGGAACAACACAATGCACCAGTACAGGCTAGGGGCTGACTGGCTGGAAAGCAGCTTTGCGGAGAAGGGCGTGGGGGTCCTGGTGGACAACAAGCTGAACGTGAGCCAGTAACGTGCCATTGCAGCAAAGGAGGACAATGGTATCCTGAGCTGCATTAGGAACAGCGTTGACAGGAGGTTGAGGGAGGTGATCCTTTCTCTCTGCTCAGCACTGGTGAGGCCACACCTGGAGTCCCGTGTCCAGTTCTGGGCTCCCTGGTACAAGAAGGACATGGGCATACTGTAGCAAGTTCAGCGAAGAGCCACTGCAGTGATGAAGGGATCGGAGCATCTCCCATAGGAGGAGGTGCAGAGAGAGCTGGGATTGTTCAGCCTGGAAAAGAGAAGGTTCAGGAGGGATCTTATCAATGTGTCTAAATACCTGATGGGAGGGTGTACTGAAGATGGAGCCAAACTCTTCTCAGTGGTGCCCAGTGACAGGACAAGAGGGAATGGGCACAAATTGAAACATAGGAAATTCCGTTTAAACTTAAGAAAAAATCTCTTTTACTCTAGGGTGGTCAAACACTGGACCAGGTTGCCCAGAGAGGTTGGGGAGTCTCCATCCTTGGAGATATTCAGAACCTGACTGGACAATGTCCTGAGTAACTTGCTCTGGTTGATCCTGCTTTGAGCCGAGGTTGGGAGGGGGTTTGGACTAGACAGTCTCCAGAGATCCCTTCCAACCTCAACTACTCAACTGTTCTATGGTTCTGTGATTACACTTGAAGTCACCATGGCAGAAGGTGTCATTTACAGTATCAAAAATAGCTTTGCTAGCTACAAGGATAGCTGAGGCTCCATGTCTTAAAATATTAAGGCAACTTTATAAAGTGATTATTGTTTGGTCCACAGAAAGGATATAAAACTTAGTATTTACAAGGATTATACTGGATTGTAAATAGGAAATTTCTTTTTAATATTTAACACAGCATGCAAAACATGCAATAAATGTTTTAGGAAGGAATTTAAACTACAGGCACCAGTTCCAGGAAGATCAACCTGAACTTTGCAACTGATAAGATGTTAAACCAGGGGGGATCCCAAGCACCAAACTGGGAGGGATGTAGGAATTGATAGAACTATGCAAACTGATGAAGGGACTTGCAGGGGGAAGGGGAAGCAGGGAGGAACAAAGAGGGGGGATAGACAGAAAGGGGGATAAAACAGGTCAGTCACGGGTAAAACGGGGCCAGTCAGTACGCTTGTCTGGCTGAGCCCTGCGCCTGATCACTACAGCCTGTCCTATTTTCTTATATTTTCTTTTAAAATCTTTTCTTAACTATCGCTCTGCATAATCTCACTCTCTGTCCCTGTGTATGTGTGCTGCAAGGAACAGGTGTCAGCTGCTGGTGAGACCTCTGTGTGCGTGAGTGAAACATGGTGCCCAGCTACTGGAGTCAGACTGGGGGGTGTAGGCACGTTGGGGCCTGTGGTGTCAGCTATGGGAGTGAGTGAGGGTTCTAGCATCAGTAGTTGGAGGGGCCATAGCTCTCTGGATCATCATCATAGAATCATCATATGGTTTGGGTTGGAAGGGACCTTTAAAGGTCCAACTCCCCTGCCATGGGCAGGGACACCTTTCACTAGATCAGGCTGCTCCTAACGCACCCCAGGATGCGGTTTGCCCTCTTGGCTGCCAGGGCACACTGCTGACTCATATTGAGCCTGCCGTCAACCAGCACCCCCAGATCCCTTTCTGCAGGGCTGCTCTCCAGCCACTCCTCTCCCAATTCATACTTGTGCCCGGCGTTACTCTGTCCCAGGTGCAGAATCCAGCATTTGGACTTGTTAAATTTCATGCCATTGATGATTGCCCAATGCTCTATCTATCTAGATCCCTCTGCAAGGCCTCTTGTCCCTCAAGAGAGTCAACAGCACCTCCCAATTTGGTATCGTCAGCAAAGTTGCTAATGGTGCATTCAACTCCTGCATCCAGATCGTTGATTTAAATAATGAACAGAACTGGCCCTAGAATTGAACTCTGAGGAACACCACTGGTGACCGGTCGCCAGCCAGATGTAGCCCCATTCACTATAACCCTTTGAGCCCTGCCATTCAGGCAGTTCTTCACCCAGCGCACCGTGAACCTGCTCATCCCACAGTTGGACAACTTGTCCAGAAGGATGCTGTGAGGGACAGTGTCAAAAGCCTTACTGAAATCCAGAAAGACTACATCCACTGCCTTCCTTTCATCCACTAGGCGGGTGACCTTATCATAGAAGGATATTAAATTAGTTAGACAGGACTTTCCCTTTGTGAACCCACGTTGGCTGTGCCTGAGGATTGCATTATTCTTTCAATAGCACCCAGTATAGCCTTCTCCATAATTTTTCCAGGAATTGAGGTTAGACCAACAGGTCTGTAGTTCCCTGGGTCTTCCCTCATGCCCTTCTTGTAAATTGGAATAACATTGGCTAGCTTCCAGTCAGCAGGGACCTCCCCAGACTCCCAAGACCTTTGGTAGATGATCGAGAGGGGTCCTGCCGTAACATCCTCTATGAAAAATCACTGTTCCTGCAGTCATGGTCCTCCAACTCAGGGGACTGGGCAGCCCAAGGTCTATCAGTATTATTAAAGGCTGAGGCCAAAAAAGCATTGAATGCCTCCACTTTTTCTTCATCCCTATTAGTCAGGTGACCATCTTCAACAAATATCGGTCCAATGTTTTCCTTAGAACTCCTCTTGCTATTAATGTACTTAGAAAAGCCCTTCTTGCTGTCTGACACAACACTGACCAGTTTCATCTCTAGTTCAGCTTTGGCCTTTTGTGTCTTCTCCCTGCATAAACAAACCACAGTTCTGTACTCTTCTTGCAAAGCCTGACCTTGCTTCCAGAGATCATACAATTTCTTTTTCCTCTTGAGCTCCACAAGGAGTCCCCTGTTCAGCCAAGCTGGTCTTCTGTCCCGCTTGCTTGACTTATGACACGCTGGAATTGCCTGCTCCTGTGCTTCTAAAAGGTGGTTCTTAAAAACTGACCAGCACTCGTGGACTCCTAAGCCCTCAAAAGCAGATTCCCTGGGAACTCTTCTAAGTAGCTCCCTGAATAGCTTAAAGTTTGCTCTCTTGAAGTCCAGCGTAGCAACTCTGCTCACCTTTTTTCTCATTACACTGAAAATTTTAAACTCAACCATTTCGTGATCCCTGTGGCCAAGACAGCCACCTACCATCCCATCCCCCACGAGTCCTTCTCTATTCACAAACAGCAAGTCTAGGAGGGCATCTTTCCTAGTTGGCTCACTGAGTACCTGTGACAAGAAGCTATCTCCCACAAACTTCAAGAATTTCCAAGACCTGCTCATCACAGCAGTATGATATTCCCAGATGATGTCTGGGAAGTTGGAATCTCTCATAAGGACAAGGGGCTACCGAGCCAGAGCTTTCTCCTAATTGCCTATAGAATAACTCATCAGTGTTTATATCCTGGCTGGGCGATCGGTAGTAGACACCCACTACAACATCTCCTTTGTTTTCCATCCCCCTAATCCTCACCCAGAGGCTCTCCACCACATCATCGCTAACTGTAAGGTCTGTACAATCAAACTTCTCCCTTACGTATAGTGCGACGCCTCCACCTCACCTGTCCTGCCTATCCCTCCTGAACAGCCTGTAGCCAGCCCTCCATCCCAGCACTCCAGTCGTGGGACTCGTTCCACCATGTCTGACTACTACCAATGATATCATAGTTCTGGGAACTAACCAGTGCTTCCAGTCCATCCTGTTTGTTTCTCATACTGCGTGCGTTGGTGTACAAGCATTTCAGATATGCTCCTGAGCCCTAAATCTAAATCTGAATCTACCCTCTTTCAGTTTAAAACCGTTGCCCCTTGTCCTGTCACTACAAGCCCTGGTAAAAAGTCTCTATCTGCCCCCTTTATATATTGAGAGGCCGCAATAAGGTCTCCCCAGAGCCTTCTCTTCTCCAGACTGAACAACCCCAACTCTCTCAGCCTTTCCTCATAGGAGAGGTGTTCCAGCCCTCTGATCATTTTTGTGGCCCTCCTCTGGATCCGCTCTAACAGAACTGGATGCCCCAGAGCTGGATGCAGTACTCCAGGTGGGGTCTCACGAGAGCGGAATAGAGGGTCAGAATTGACCTGCTGGCCATGCTTCCTTGTATGCAGCCCAGGATGCGATTGGCTTTCTGGGCTGCGAGCGCACATTGCCAGCTCATGTCCAATTTTTCGTCCACCAGTATCCCCAAGGCCTTCTCCTCAGGGCTGCTCTCAATCCATTCATCCCCAGTCCGTATTAATACCGGGGGTTGCCCCGACCCAGGTGCAGGACCTTGGACTTGGCCTTGTTGAACTTCATGAAGTTCGCATGGGCCCACTCCTCAAGCCTCTCAAGGTCCCTCTGGATGCCATCCCTTCCCTCTAGCAAATCAACTGCATCACTCAGCTTGGTGTCATCCGCAAACTTGCTGAGGGTGCACTCAATCCCACTGTCGACAGTGTTGATGAAGATACTAAACAGTACTGGTCCCAATACGGACCCCTGAGGGACACCACTCGTCACTGGTTTCCACTTGGACATTGAGCCGTTGACCGTAACTCTTTGGACGTGGCCATCCAGCCAGTTCCTTATCCATCCATCAAACCCATATCTCTCCAATTTAGCGGCCAGAATGTTGTGGGGGACCGTATCAAAGGCCTTACAGAAGTCCAGGTAGATGACATCCGTAGCTCTTCCCTTGTCCACCGATGCAGTCACTCCATTGTAGAACGCCACTAGATTAGTCAGGCATGATTTGCCCTTGCTGAAGCCATGTTGGCTGTCTCTAATCACCTCCCTGTCTTCCATATGTTTCGACATATCTTCCAGGAGGTCTCCATGATCTTCCCGGGCACAGAAGTGAGGCTGACTGGTCGGTTGTTCCCAGGGTCCTCCTTTTTACCCTTTTTAAAAATGGGTGCAATGTTTCCCCTTTTTCCAGTCACCGGGGACGTAGTCTGACTGCCATGACTTTTCAAATATCATGGAGAGTGGCTTGGCAACTACATCGGCCAGTTCCCTCAGGACCCTGGGATGCATCTCATCGGGTCCCACGGACTTGTGTATGCTCAGGTTCCTCAGGTGGTCTCGAACCTGATCTTCTCCTATGATGGGAGGAACTTCATTTCCCCAGTCCCTGCCTTGAGGTTCAGGGTCTTGAGAGACGTGGGAGGAGACATTGACAGTGTTGAGTACCATGTCGGTTGTCACAAGTTATCCCCCTATTTATTGGGGCGGGGTTGTACATTTGCTTTAATCTTCCTTTTCTGGCCAACCTACCTGTAGAAGCCCTTCTTATTATTCTTCTCATCCCTTGCCAAATTCAGTACCAGCTGCGCCTTAGCTTTCCTGATCCCATCCCTACACCTCTGGGAAGCGTCCCTATATTCTTCCCAGGATACGTGTCCCTGGTTCCACTGCCTGTGCATTTCCTTCTTGCACTTTAGTTTGACCAGGAGGTCCTTACTGGGCCATGCTGGTTTCCACCTTCCTTGCCTGATTTCTTACATGTGGGAATCAAGAGCTCTTGCACTCTAAGAAAAATGTCCTTGAAGAGCTGCCAGCTCTGTTCAGCTCCTTTATCCCCGAGGACAGCCTCCCAGGGGGTCCCATCCACTAATTCCTTAAACAACTGAAAGTTTGCTCTTCTAAAACTCAGAGTTCTGACTCTCCTCTTCACCTAGCCCATATCCCTCAAGATTGTGAATTCCGCCAGGGCATGGTCACTGCAGCCCAGGCTGCCACCAATCTTGAGATCTCTAATTAGTTCTTGACACCTCTAATTAATTTTAGGCTCTTGATATATAAGGTTCAACTCGTAAAAGCAACAGTCAGTTGAAACCTAAACAGTTCAGCTTAAACTGTGATGTCAAACACTGTCACGTCCCACTCTCGGGAAAGAGGGGGGGTAAGTGACTTCAGATTCGTAAATTCCCAACGGCGCAGACTAAGGTGAGATAAATCTCAAGGTCCATATAGAAACATTTATTAGCTTCCCAAAACGATTAGTATAGGTCTTAACAAGTCCGTGATAATTGGTTAGGTATACGACAAATTATGGCAAATGGTGAGGTATGTATTGTGTTACTTAACAACAGGTATAGGACAACTTATGGCAAGCGGTACTTAAGATCGTACTTAAGGTCGTTACTTAACAACTCTAACCGTTACTTAACAACCCTAAGAGAAAAGAGAAAAGAGAAACTGAGGGATAGAGAGAGGAAAAGACAGAGATAAAGAGATCACCGGTCCTGGTTCCAGTGTCTTCTTCAGGGAATCTTCCCAGGCACAATCTTCTTTCTTGGAAAAATCTTCCCAGGTATGGTCTTCTTTCTTGGGAAGAATCTTCCCAGGCACGATCTTCTTCTTTTGTTTCTTCTTTGTTCCCCCGTCTAGGGGCACTTATTTTCCCCTTTTATGTTTGCTGAATTAGCATGGTCCACCCCCCTTGCTGAGGACAGCCTCATCTCAGGTTTCTCCCTTCTTCCAGGTGACACGTAGCATGATTTGGGTGGAGAGATGAGTGCCGTAGTCATACATGTTTAGCATGATCTCTGTAATCTTCATTAGCATATGCAGGGGTGTGTGCTTTCATATGCATTTCACGGATAATGAAGCAAAGGTCACTCATCGGACACAATGGCCTCGAGAACTGAGAACTAGCAAGCTCACCACACGAGTGGCAGAACTATCTTGTCTTCACAAGACAGTTCTCCCACACTTTCAGGCGCCAGAAGCGTTAGCCTTATCAGTTCTTTGAAGGCCAGGCCTGCATTATTTATTTCCTTGTGAGTGTTTGAGGCATTCCATTGAAGGCTCGGAGGGCCTTCTGCCCCTTGTCAGGGACTTTATGGTCCATCTCTTACACCACCCCGTGGCTCAAACACTCCAAGATTTTCTTCAGCCGTTGTGATCTGAACATAGTGTATAGGTGTAGAGGAAAGAGAAGACGGAAAGAAGGAGATCATACATATAACTGCTGTAAGGCCTAGCATTGAATCACACAATATCATAAGGGCAATATTTACAAACCGTTTTCTCCACCTCTTCACTTCTAAGGATTCCAAGATGGAACATATCCACAAGCCCAGAGTCCCGTAATCTGGGTACTTTGATTCTGATCTTCCTCAGCCATGGTGATTTTAATATAGCGGATGGTAGGAGAGAAGAGAGAAGAGGAAGAAGATAAGAAACAGGTGATCATACATTGCATCGCAGTAATCCCTACCATTAAGAATATAAATCCGATCAACAAAACAATTCCAATTTGTGCCAGCCACTTTCCCCACCCCGTGAGTCCCAAAGTTTGCAAAAGAGAAGAGATCCATGATCCAGGACTCAATCCATCGAACCAATCCTTCGGTTGGAGCGATTGGAACAATTCTCCGGTTTTATCCGTGACTTCCTTCATCCTTGCACGGGCTTCTTCTATGGAGGTAGTGGCGTTGTGGATGGTAATACAGCATTCTCCTTCAGTCAGATTTAGCATGCCACACGCTCCTTGTTCTTTAAGCAACAGCATGTTCAATGCTAATCGGTTTTGGAGTGTCATCTTGGAGACTTGTTGTACCTGTGCGTTTAATTCTCCAAAAGCATATCTAAAACATATTTAACTGGGAATACCATTTACTAGAACTATTGGTTAAGGACTGATAACAAATTTGATTCCATAAATATTCTCAAACAGAATTGCTCGGAAGTTCATACAAAAGCCCTTGAGTATTAAAATCCATACCCTGTTACTTTTCGATGGTTGGCCCTCTTTCTGGTCAAGAAAAAGGGGACTTAATTTATTTTCAATGTTTTCGTAAGATTTAGACTAATCATTGTAAATTTGGACTCTTCTGGTGCAGAACCAGGGAGGGTGATGTACATCCCCTAGTCCGTATGGTTCCAAATATGCATAAACCTTTGTATCAACTCCCATGCCAAACTGGGATTCAGATTAACAATTGACTGAGACAAGATTATAAATACACTAAATAAGAATACAAATTTTCCCACACCATCTTTCCCTAGTAAAGTACAAGAACAAGCATAATAAAAATCAGACAAGCAATGCAAGGAATAACCCACTTAACAATCGAAAACATAAGTCCCACGATGATTGTTTATAACCTGTAAAACATATATAAAGCAGAAAATAATTAAAAAGGTGGAGTGATCCACCTAGTGTGGATCCGATGGTCCTTCCCGTGAGCATCAGTGGCTGCCCACGTATGTATGTTGACGGGAGTCTTCAGGGTTTATATCCTTTTAAAAATAAAAACCAATCATAATACAGTGATGAAAGGGTTAAGAAGGCAAGAGTTCAGTCATTCTGTGGAGTGCCTCTAAGAGGTCCACAAAAAAGGAGCAAACAGATTCATACAACAGGAGACAGCAGGAGACAAAGTTGTGGGGGTTTTTTTTTTCTGATCCCCCCCCTCCCCCCCCTTTTTATTTTTTTTTTTCTGGACTGCTGTTAGATTACTGCCATCTCGCTAGATTTCCTGAGGGGTAATTTCTTTCGTTTTTTCCATGCTCAAATAAGCTTCTCAGTTCCTTCAGCCAACAACAGATTCCTAAACCATACGTTCTTCAGGTGGGGTTCAAATGGAGAAGTAAGTTTTATGAGCACTTTGGGGGTTCCCTCCTCTATCTGCTGCGTGTGGCAATATGATCTAATTGTGTGTACCACTTCCTCACTGTTTCTCGCTGTGCAACCCTCACAGGGGAGAGGGCTCCAGTCAGCACAGGTTTCAAGACCTTAAAGGGTCCTTGTAGAGTAATCGGTTGTTGACATATGATTCTTTCAGCTATGTTAGGCACTGCAGCCATCAAGGGGCCTGTGATGGCATTCAGATGACAGTAATCAATTGTCAATTGCCACTTCCCATTGGTCTAGTTCGGACCATAAGATTTTTTCTCGGTACAGGGCATCCAACAAAGCCGCGTGGAGTCGCTGAGCGGTGTTACGCTCAGCGGCTAATTGGCTTTGCAAAATTTCAATTTGCTCTTGCAAGAATTTTATTTTCTCTCCTTCTATTTTCCTGGTCAAGTGTCTATCCTCTTGGGCTGCAGTCAGTGCTGCCCCTAATACCACACACACTATAGCTTTTCCTTTACCTAACCGCAACTTTCGCTCCTTCGCAAGGGTAGTGATACGACTTGCCACCGCTTCTGGATTATGCCAATTACCATGGGCCCAGACCATTCCCGGCAGAGTAGGACATGCCTTGTACTCCTTCAATTTTTCCAAAACCGGGGAGCAGTCAAGCACAGACATTCCTTGGGCCGTCATGGCTTGCTACTGCTCAAATCTTTCCTGGCTTATAGCTGAGAGGCCACTTCCCGGATTCTCCCTGTCCGCAGCCAGATAGAGAACCAGTATGCCTTAATACGGGTAGCAGTCAGGCCTTTGCTCCTGCTCAAACCTCTCATAGCTTATAGCTGAGAGGCTGCTTCCCGATGACTCTACTCCTCACCTGGCCCATATCCCTCAAGATTGTGAATTCCACCAGGGCATGGTCACTGCAGCCCAGGCTGCCACCAATCTTGAGATCTCTAATTAGTTCTTGACACCTCTAATTAATTTTAGGCTCTTGATATATAAGGTTCAACTCGTAAAAGCAACAGTCAGTTGAAACCTAAACAGTTCAGCTTAAACTGTGATGTCAAACGCATACTCAGCTTTAAATTTAATAGAAGGTATAAATAAACCAGGCAAACTAGAGCAGTTCAATTTTTCTTTGCTTTGTACCTGATATAGCTAGAAGTCATTTCACTTTTAATCCTCATCCTACCTGCACCATCATAATATTTTTCATACTTGTAGAATTTAAGAGATCACAATAGCGGGGCCTGCTTCCTAATGTAATACTCAGCAAATGTATTCAAATCCTTTGAATTAATTTAGGATAATTTTCACATGGAGATAAATGAACCAGGCATGGGCTTATTATAACCTCTGACACTTTTGCCATATCAAGATTTAGTTCTGTTTCACTGTTTACAACAAACAACTTCATTTTGTTTTATTCACCCTCACTAATCAAATAATTAAATTTTTGTAACTAGCAAATTAGTCGTAACATTGATAAGATTTTAGCTCTTCCTGATAATTCTACTTATAGATTGTAGGAGGAGCGATTTGCCCTAATTGGTTAGCAATTTGAAATTATACTACATGTTGTATTCTACTTGAAGGATGAGTCTAGGTGGGTTACTGACAGTTACTGTTGGAGGACAGGCAGCTACAGCGAAGACTAATTAGAAAATTATCTGCCCTATAAATAGTAGAATTTAAATCACCCTGCACTTTTTTCCATATGTGAATGTCTTAATGTCTGATAAAATTCGAATTATATTATCAGTGTTTCCTAATGTCAAAAATTTCAAAATGTATATATAGTTATTAAATTCAAAAATGTATTATGCTTGTCAGCCAGGGAGGAACTCCCATCTATTAGTTCTGCTTTTTCTAACAAGCATTAGGATTGATCTGCAATCACTGTTATTCATCAGTCATCACTAACCTTAGGAACTCTTGACTCAGAAATTTAGTTTCAGTCATGCTTGTGCAGATCAAAATAAAAACAAAGTCAATAATAATTAATTAATTAATACTTATGAATTAATACTTCTGATACTAAAAGAACAACAGCCGCAAATAAGGAGGCCCAATAGTAATGTCATATCCTGATAATATAATTTTGGCGGAAGTATTATAGTTATTCTAAGAGCAAAAAAAATTAAATAAATGTGGAAACTTCCATAGCTTTATTTTAAGCTTGTGATTTGGAAAGTAGTTTGAGATGAGATTTTATTTATTCAAACAGTCAATCTCTTTCCAGGTAAAGGAATTTTTTTCTTTGTCTATTCCCTCACCCCTCTCTGGTGATTGGCAACACAGTTTCTTTATGTAGCTGGCTTCATCCTAAGATGAACAAACTGCTTCAGATAAAAAAATCAGAGATGCATGGATCTTTATGTTACATTGGAATATTAAATCATCTAGTCTGACCTTTTAATCACACAGGCCTGACATTTTTATTCAAATCTTCATCTGAGCACAATGACTTGTTTGGTGAAAAAAGGCATTCAATCTTGATTTCCAAACACAAGAAGGTGAATAATCTGTTTAATCAGTCATTCAAATGGTCAGTTACTACCACTGCTAAAAATGTCAGTCAGTTAAGAATTAACTAGTGGGGTGGTAAGATTAGAGGATTTGGGGGTCTTGTACTCTCATTAACCTCTGTCCCCCAAGACTCTGCCTCCTGCTTCTTTCTGCTCCATAGCTGTGAAGCATCATGGCTTCTCCCTAACCCTTCCAGAGAGAGAGAGAGAGAAGTTTCAGTGTTGCACAGTAGATAGAAGTACATATATGTCCTACTCTGCCCCTGTGAGCCTCATACAGCCCCCACTGTACGTCCAGAAAATCCCCATGAGACTAAGGTCAGTCACACTTTTACTATTTACATTCTGGCCTCATCTGCTCATGTTGCTTATTTCTCTCTAGCTTTCAGCCATTAGCTTTTGGTGTGTTAAAACATTTAAATTAAATTGTGTTAAAAAACTTAAATTTAAAAAGCCCTGTAGCACCTAGTGTTTTCTTTCTAGTTTTGCCTTTTAATATATTTATTCAGTAGATCACATACCGATATTAACTATCAGCATGTTATATTTAGTGTATTAATTACAAACAATTTTTTTCTGAAATAACTCTTTGTGGTGGGTTGGCCTAGCCACCAGGTGCCCACCAAGCCACTCTCACTCCCACTCCTCAACAGTCTGTTTTGCCAGTGACGGTAATTGATGAGTGATCTCTATGGCCTTATCTCAACCCACAAGCTTTTTGTCATATTTTTCTCACCCCGTGTTGTTGATGGAAGGGGAGAGTTAAAGCAGCTTGGTGGGCACCTGGAGGCCAGACAAGGTCAGCCCACCACACTTGCACAGGCAAAACAGACTTGACTTGGGGAAATTAATTTAATTTATTGCCAATTAAACAGCGTACGATAATGAGAAATAAGAACAAATCTAAAAACAACTTCCCACCAGCCCTCCCTTCTTCCCAGGCTCAACTTCATAGAATCATAGAATGTGATGGGTTGGAAGGGACCTTTAAAGGTCGTCTAGTCCAACCCCCCTGCAGTAAGCAGGGACATCTTCAACTACATCAGGTTGCTCAGAGCCTCATCAAGCCTGGCCTTGAATGTCTCCAGGGATGGGGCCTCCACCACCTCTCTGGACAACCTGTTCCAGTGCCTCACCACCCTCATTGTAAAGAACTTCTTCCTAATGTCCAATCTAAACCTACCCTGCTCTAGTTTAAAACCATTGCCCCTCGTCCTATCGCTACATACCCCTGCAAACAGCCCCTCCCCAGCTTTCCTGTAGGCCCCCTTCAGGTACTGGAAGGCCTCTATAAGGTCTCCCCGGAGCCTTCTCTTCTCCAGGCTGAACAACCCCATCTCTCTCAGCCTGTCTTCATAGGAGAGGTGCTCCAGCCCTCTGATCATCTTCGTGGCCTTCCTCTGGACCTGCTCCAACAGGTCCATGTCCTTCTTGTGCTGATGACTTCGCTCATGACTCTTTTACCTCCACGCCCCGAGCGGCACAGGCAATAGGGAATGGAGGTTGCTGTCAGTTCATAACGCTTTGTCTCTGCCGCTTCTTCCTCCTCACACTCTTCCCCTGCTCCAGTGTGGGGTCCCACCCATGGGAGACAGTCCTTCACAACCTTCGCCAACGTGGGTCCTTCTCACGGGCTGCAGTTCTTCAAGAACTACTCCAGCATGGGTCTTTCCTTTTCCACGGGGTGCGGTCCTTAAGGAATGGACTGTTCCAGCGTGGGTCCCCCACAAGGTCACAGGTCCTTCCAGAAAACCTTCTTCTCCCCGGGCTGCAGCTTCCTTCAGGGCACACCCACCTGCTCCAGCATGGGGTCCTTCACAGGCTGCAATGTGGATATCCGCTCCACTGTGGACCTCCATGGGCTGCAGGGGTACAACCTGTGCCACCATGGTCTTCACCCCAGGCTGCAGGGGAATCTCTGCTCTGGTGCCTGGAGCACCTCCTCCCCCTCCTTCTTCACTGACCTTGGTGTCTGCTGGGCTGGTTCTCTCACATAATTCTCACTCCTCTCTCCTAGCTGCCGTTGTGCAGCGTTTTTTTTTACCCTTTCTTAAATGTGTTATCACAGAGGCACTAGCAACGTTGCTGATTGGCTCAGCTTTGGCCAATGGCAGGCCTGTCCCGGAACCATCTGGAACTGGCTCTGCCTGACATGGGGGCAGCTTCTGGTGTCTCCTCTCAGAAGCCATCCCCTGCACCCCCCCACGTCCACCAAAACCTTGCCACGTAAACCCGATACACTCTTATGGAAAACTCTGATGCAATTGATTTAATAATTTTCAGCAGAGAAATATAACAGAAATCAAGTTGAAATGTTGGAATTAAAATACATTTGAGTGTATTGTTCTCATTATTAAAAATTGGCCAAAGGAACACAATGACTTTTTTGTTTCTGAGGTATTCAAAATTTGGTATTTGAGATGCCTCTGAATCCCTGAGGTGAATTTCTGTCTGTTCCTTTTCTTTTTTTCTGTGAAAACGTGTAAAGTAGGTCAAACATGCCTAGCCACTGACTGCTATCATAACAGTCTAATTCTCCGTGACATGGTGTTAGCACTTTTCTAGAGGAGTGGATTCCTGTGTGCCTAATTAAATAGACAGTTTATTCTAAAAGTGGCAGTTCATCTCTTGCCAACTCTGTCTTGTCATATTTTTTTCTGAATTTTTAAAAATAATTATCTGAACTTTCTGGTTTGTTTCTCAGTCCTGATTTCCTGATGGGACTAACTCTTGTTGAAGTGTATGGCTCTTGCTATGTGTTTTTTTTAGAAGTTCGATGGAGCGTGCCTGTTCTAGAAATCCTAAGCAAGCTTGACAAGGTTTTGAGGAGATTTTTGAGTCTGTACCATATCTGGCAGATCAACTACAGGGCAGCTCAGTGGTTTAGAATCTCAAGCATATGAGAAAGGTGAGGTATACAAACTACTGCTTGATTTATAAAAAGGGGTTGAATCCAAGAGAAAGAGTAGTATTGATAATTTGACCAGCCATTTGAAACATCCAGCAAGGAAGATGAAAACAGACAGCGAACTGGCATTTGAGAACTTAGGGAGGAGGAAGACATCTGATATAAACTCCAAACATTTTGAATTTTTACCAAGTCGTGGCTGTTATGTATGCTTCTGCTCCATATGTTGGCCCCGTATGTTGTTTTCTGATCATAAGAAAGATTTATATTCATCAGTCAATATGCATACCCTGTGCACATGCAGACTACTGGAGATAACTGTGATGTGCTTATTTTATAATGAAATGTAATGGATGCTCATAGCATCTGAAATACCCTCACATCAAACATAAGAAAACAAAAAAAAATAATTAGGACCCCCGTTCATTTCTCCCAGCTTTCCTATCTGATTAGGGACAGAAAAGAAGTCCTTAGCCTAATTAAACATTCCAGCTGGGAAAAGTGTGAATTTTGGAGGCCATTATTTTCTTGAACTTGTCTGTCTCCTCTTTAATTATTATAAATATATTAGTTACAGTATTTTGTTTTGGAAGGTAAACAGTAATAAAACATTATGAAAAGTGATACAGTAGCGGAGACCACAACTATGTCTAACTCTGTCTGTGGCTTCCCAGAAATGTCTGTATTTTCATTAGATGACTGGTGTTCTTACTGAAGTGGCCAGCACTGTTCCAGTAATTCATTATTTTCTCTCTTGTTCTCCCTTGAATATGAGCTACCTCCTGCTGTTTGTGCATCTAGTCCAATACAAACACTTTTAAAGCTTTTCTGAGTTCTTTTAAAGTTGGCATATATAAAATATCAGACATATTTTACATCTTTTTATGTTTTTGTTTGTGTATATGTACAAAACTTCTTTTTTCCCCAAAATCTTAAAACAATTGCGTTTTTTTTTTTCTGTCTTTCAATTACTTTTTCATTCTCTTGAGCAAAATTCCATATAACCTAGTAAAAGCTCTACTACAGTTGCTTAGTCTGTGAGGACTTTCAAGAGAATCTTTCACATTCTTCTGGGTGTAAAAGTTGGACCTGTGAGTTCTCTTTATATGGTCACTGATGCTTCATTTTCAAGTCTCTGCTTCTAGGCAAGTTTGTCTGTCCAATTCAGCCCTCTGGCATGAGTACCTCTTCAGAGGACAGTAGCATTTGTATGAATGCACTGTTTTGAAATATAAGTGGAAAGCACTCTGGAGTTCTCATCCATTTACCATATAACACTTGATTATTATAGTGATGCATACAGACCTTGTTTTAAGGTTGTCGATGAGAAAGTAACAATTGTTACAAGGAAGAGCTACAACAGCAAACACGGTTATCACTAGTACCCAAGGCTTAATTAGCTGTGCTGAATTTAAATTTTCTAATATACACTTGATGAATAAGTAATTTCTTCACAATGATGAAGAATTTCTTCACTTGATGAAAACTTCTTTAGTATTTCACTTGGTTTAAAGCCTACAATGGCAACATTTTTGAAGCAGATAAAGTTAAAAGGTGCTAAAGATATAGCAGATAAAAATAAAAGGAAGCAGATAAAGTTAAAAATAGGTGCCTGTGTAGATAGAGACAGGGACTTCTTTTGGACATGAGGCAGCAAATGTCTCAAACTTTAAGATATCACCAAAAGCAGCCTGTTTTACTGTCAGTAAAGAGGGGTTTAGAAATGCAAACAAATATAGATAATGAATTGGAGGATGTCCATGTTAATTTCAGTACCTCAGAGCTTAAACTTCTGAGGAATTTTTTTTCCTGATGTCCTGACCTCCCCAGAACAACTTAAGTATTGTGTGTCAATTACTTGAATCATGAAGAAAGTAATATTTCTTTGCCATTGACTTTTAGGAAGGCATTTTTTCAAAGTGAATTTGGGATTGTTAGGTGTTGTTCTATATATATACCATAAAGGCATCTGAGACATTAATGTATATGTTCATCTGATAAAATATTAATGGACAATAAGATTTTAACAGGAACAATTACTAAGATTACATAAAGACTGAACGTTGTAGGATTTAGTCGACATGTACAATAATCACAGTTTTGAATTTATTATCCACAGAAAAGTTATACCCTTCTTAACCATTAATGACTATGGCAGATAATAAATGAGCATTTTAGGTGGCAAACTGAGTGAACTGATGGAGAAGTCTAAAATCACAATTCCCATAATTATCATGCTGTAATTTCCCTGTACACTGATAATTATATGCATTAGTAATTAGTAATGCAGATATGTTTAACATGGTTTGGTTGGAGTTGCTGTCGGAATGATAACCTTTTTCAGTTATCAATCAAAGCATCTTCATAAATGATGCCTTTCCATATTGAATTAGTCTTTTAAAAAGAATCACACATTCAAACAGATGGATGTGGGGTTATTTTTGTCATTTAGCACTCTGGTTGTAAATATGCCTGTAACTTGACTGCTTGTCCTTAGAAATGTAAGGAATGCAATTAATTCATCTCTATATGTGTAGAATATAATTTAAAATGTTAAATTTGTTTTCATAATTTTTCCCAAAATGTCAAGGCTACAATTTAAAAAAAAAAAACAAACCACACACTATTCAGGATAATCCCTATTTAATTTGGGATATATGCTTAAATGCTACTCTGAATAAAGGTGAACTTAAGTTCATGCTCATTTTTTTCCAGAACCAAAGTCTAAGTTCCTGGCCCTAACTTTGAACTTAAAAGCTTGAAAGAACAGATTCTGCACGTGAATAACTTGCCATTAACGTAGGTGGCACTTCCCGCGCATGCAGGGGCCTGTTTCACATAGAACGTTTTGAAAGACTGAGGACCCAAGCCTACCGGAAGCTTGAGATTTTTAAAAATAAAATACATTGGAATGAGAGAGAACCCAGAAGTAGGTGGAAGTTTTCAAAATGAGCAAGACAAATGATTCACTGTCTGGAAAATCTGTCTTCAAGTTAAGCCTATTTTATTTACACGCTAGAGAAGGTTAAGAGATGCTTTGTCTACGGTTAGGCGCCTGCATGAGGAAAAAGTTTTCTGATAGTAAAGAGATATTTCAGTAGCAGGTAAAGCTCAAAATGCAACTCATCAAAATTTAGACAAGGAATAATGTACAAAATGTTTAATAATGAAAATAATTACCATTGGAACAGGTTACACTAGAATACGGTGAATACTTATCACTTTAAATATAGATCAGATGTCTTTCTGAAAGACCTGCTCTAGTTCAGTAATACTTCATGAGATTGATGAAATAATTAATGGTGAATTTTAGTGGTAACGAACACTTCTTGACCTACATTATTTAAAAAATAAGACAAGCTGATCACAAGAATCATCAAGATCTCTGGTTTTAAAATCTATGGATCTGTGGCCATGGCTATATTGTCTTCAGTGGCAGTATTGGTGACATACATTCACATATATTCCCCAATGCCTCCCTAGTTGCAGCCTATTGAAGAGAGGGAGAAACGAACTGAAGTGAATGAGGGCATTCTCTAGGATTTGCATCAATCTTTTGGGTTTCTAAGACCCACCTCTTGGACTCCACCTCTTCAAGTGAGATTTGTCTTGCAGACATCATTTGTACCATTTCCTCTGGCCAGCGCTATTTTTATTGTCAACAATGATCTCGTGCCTTTGTTCTTATCTTACTAATATCTAGTTTTTTCTTTCCCCTTTTGGGGGAAATTCCAGTATTCCACCCCCTTGGCATACACTTGTTGAACTATTTGCCCTAAGTACCCTCTATTAAATAGGGCTGTTGATTAAATTGCCTGGTTCTAAGAAAAATATAACATCTGGGCTGGTAGCAGATGCTTGACTTACCATCCATTGCAGGCATTCAGTGATGCCCTAATTTAATAAAATCAATCAGGTATACCCAAGGAGATTTCTCCAAACCATCTTGCCTGCACGCATGTTATTCCAATGTAAAAGGTGGCTCGATTCTGGCTCTGAAAAGAAGGTACTACTAGATAACCATACAGGTTCTGGAGCCTTTCTCCTCCTTTCCCCCCCTCCCTTTCTTTTAAATCGTTTTGTTTTCATTAGACTGCACTATAGTCCCTCTAGGTTAACTCTGAATTTCTCACAGCTGCTCTTAAAGCTTTTGAAATACCAAGAATAATAAAAAAAAATAAATTAGCTTAAGTAACAGTGAAAACAAGTAATATCGTATATAACTTGAAAAGCTTTTAGAATATTAAAATTAAGTTTTAGAGGCTTTTGCTGTCTCTGAAGAACAAGGGAGAATGCATGATGGCCATAGTTTATACCATAGATGTTCTGACTTGGTTGCTGTTAAGTGTTCAAAATGTTGGTGCCATTTGATTTTTAGGAAGTTTCTTAACTGTTTTGAGGTATTTTCAAAACTACTGAAAGAAAAATCACAGAATCACAGAATTGTAGGGGTTGGAAGGGACCTTCAGAAATCATCTAGTCCAGCCCCCCTACCAAAGCAGGTTCACCTAGAGCATATCCACTATGTTCGATAGCTAATAAAAGATTATAACTCATTACAGGGTGATGATCCAAGTCATTATGAACATGAATTGAAGAATGACATAAGGTTCCTGAGTTAAGTGAAAAGTTTAAGATTAACTGTTTAATGAGGCCCAAATGTTTAACAGTTGGAAAGAATTGAGTTAAATTACTACTGTTCCTTTGACTTTTTTAATCCTTTCACAAATCCCTTCACAAATTGTAATTCTGTTTTAGTTTCATTACTTCTTCATCATAACACTGTATGTATTGTTGTCCAATTTAAAATTTCACTCTGCTGTACTAACTGCATGTCTTAAAATACAAATGAGCTCAGAATTTCAAGCTTCAGCCAGTGTTTCAGTGAATTTAAAATCAATACAAAACATTTATAGGACCATCTTGGCTGATGTTTTTTGGGGTCATGTTTACAGTTTTATAATATACACAGTATACAAAATGAATGGCATCTAAATAAAAATCCAGCTTTGACTGTAGGATTTAAAAAGTTACAACAATTTTATAAATTACAGAATCACATAATGGTAGAGGTTGGAAGGGACCTCTAGAGATCATCTAGTCCAACCCCCCTGCCAGAGCAGGGTCACCTAGAGCAGGCTGGACAGGAATGCATCCAGGCGGGTTTTGAATATCTTCAGAGAAGGAGACTCCGCAACCTCTCTGGGCAGCCTGTTCCTGTGCTCTGTTACCCTCAAAGTAAAGAAGTTCCTCCTCATGTTGAGATGGAATTTCCTGTGTTCCAGCTTGTGCTCGTTGCCCCTTGTCCTGTCGCTGGGCACCACTGAAAAGAGTCTGGCCCCATCCTCCTGACACCCACCCTTTAGATATTTATAAGCATTGATGAGATCCCCTCTCAGCCATCTCTTCTCCAGGCTAAGCAGACCTAGGTCTCTCAGCCTTTCTTCATAAGAGAGGTGCTCCATTCTCTTGATCATCTTTGTAGCCCTCTGCTGGACTCTCTCCAGTAGTTCCCTGTCCTTCTTGAACTGGGGGGCCCAGAACTGGATGCAGTACTCCAGATGTGGCCTCACCAGGGCAGAGTAGAGGGGGAGGATGACCTCCCTTGACCTGCTGGCCACGCTCTTCTTAATGCACCCCAGGACGCCATTAGCCTTCCTGGACACAAGGGCACACTGCAGGCTCATGGTCAACTTGTTGTCCACCAGGACTCCAAGGTCCCTCTCTGCAGAGCTGCTTTGCAGCACGTCAGCCCCCAACCTGTACTGGTGCATGGGGTTATTCCTCCCCAGGTGCAGCACCCTACACTTGCCCTTGTTGAATTTCATTAGGTTCCTCTCCGCCCAACTTTCTAGCCTGTCTAGGTCTCGCTGTATGGCAGCACAGCCTTCTGGTGTGTCAGCTACTCCTCCCAGCTTTGTGTCATCAGCAAACTTGCTGAGGGTACACTCTGTCCCCTCATCCAGGTCGCTGATGAATATGTTGAACAAGACTGGACCCAGTACTGACCCCTGGGGAACACCGCTAGTTACAGGCCTCCAACTAGACTCTGCGCCACTGATCGCAACCCTCTGAGCTCTGCCATTCAGCCAGTTCTCAATCCACCTCACTGTCTGCTCATCTAACCCACACTTCCCCAGCTTACCTGTGAGGATGCTATGGAGACAGTGTCAAAAGCCTTGCTGAAGTCAAGGTAGACAACATCGACTGCTCTCCCCCCATCCACGCAGCCAGTCATGCCATCGTAGAAGGCTATCAGATTGGTCAAGCATGATTTCCCCTTGGTGAATCCATGCTGACCACTCCCGATGACCTTCTTTTCTTCTACATGCTTAGAGATGACATCCAGGATGAACTGGTAGGATCTATTGTTGATTATGTGAAAAAAAACCTACCTCCATGCATCTTGCTGTAATACTTGTTCTTTCCTAGTCTCAGTCATTTTGGAAGATATTAATTGAACCCAAATCAAACTTACTGGATATTTTCCCTGTTTTTAAAACTTTTATTGAATTATGACTCACATAAGGACAGTAAATATTGTTTTAGTCCTATCTTCTTCCTTTAGCTGGCCTTTTGTTGCCTAAGTTAATACCTGTTCGTTTTAACAATTTTTTCATTGTCCTCTATTCAATTTTCAACCCAAGATCTCTGGTTTTACAGTCTATGGATCTGTGGCCATGGATATATTGTCTTCAGTGGCAATATTGGTGACATACATTCACGTATATTCCCCAGTGCCTTGTCCCCTCAACTGTTTGTAGTGCTATGCTGTTGCCAAAGCAGGGAAGTGTTTCTTTATATATATACACACACATATATAAAAAAAACCCTCTTAATTTATGATTTTAAAGGATTGGTTTGTTGAACAGGCCACAAAAACTTTTCTCAGTGAAGCAACAGGGTAGTGTAGTAGCTGGAACGAGCAGCAGGAGGCAGGGCTTCAGTCCTGTAGTACTGCTGTAGACAAGGTGTTGTCAAACAGTGGAGTAAGATTCAGAATTATGTATCATGTTATAATATCATGTTAAGATGGGAGAGTCTATGGTTGCATTATATAGTAAGTTGATCTTAGTATGATGAGATCTTAACCTTTTAATTTTTGGCATACTGTATCCTCTTAAATTTGACCTTTTCTGTCTGATTGAATAGTTTGACCTAATAGTATTTTCCACTGAAGCAAGAAAAAAAATCTGTATTAAAACATTTTTTTTGTAATATTAAAGTATATTTTCTTACATACTAATCAGATACTCATATGCTTTTATAAAAAGGCTTATATTTCTAATATCAGACAGTTGTAAGAAAGACTTCTTTTTTTCATTGAGAATTACTACAGTAAAAATACTATTTGATTAGCTTATAAAAAGGGGATGAGAAAGTAACAATTGTTACAAGGAAAAGCTATAACAGCAAACACAGTAATCACTAGTACCCACTAGTGTGGGAAGAGAGACTGCCAGTTTGAAATTTAAAAGACATGTAAATTCCTGCACCTGGGATGACATAACTGAAGAGTCCACTATAGGCTAGGATCTGTGTGGGTGGGGAGTAGCCTTGCTGAAAGGGATCTGGGGGTGCTGCTGGACAGCAAGCTGAACATGAATCAGCAATGTGCCACTGCAGCAACAAAGGCAAATCAGTTCCTGGACTGCATCCGCAGTGGCTTTACTCACAGAGATAGACATGATCATCCCACTCTACTCAGCCCTTGTCAGGCTGCACCTGCAATACTGTGTCCAGTTCTGGTCTCCACAATTCAAGAAAGACACACACAGACTGTAGAGGGCCCAAAGGAGGGCCACAAAGATGATCAAAGGACTGGAGAACCTGCCCTATGAGGAAAGACTGAAGGAGTTAGATCTTTTCTTCCTGGAGAAGAGATGGCTCGGGGAACCTCATCACAGTATTCCAGTACTTAAAGGGCAGGCGCAAAGAGGATGGAGGCTCTCTCTTCACAAGGAGCCACATGGAGAAGACAAGGTGCAATGGGTAAAAGTGGCACTGGGAGAAGTTTTATCTCAACATAAGAAAGAAATTTTTTACAGTGAGAACAATCAATCACTGGAACAACCTCCCCAGGGACATGGTAGAATCCCCATTGCTGGAGGTTTTCAAGATGTGATTGGACAGGGTGCTAGATAATCCCATCTAGACTCCCTTTCCCAGAAAAGATTGGTCACTGAACATCTCTTACTGTTTGGCAAAGGTCTGAGTTTTTAAAGGTCATGAAGTTTAGCATTTTTAGTGACCTTTGTAAACACAATACTAGAGATGAAAAATTTTGCACTGCTGCCAAAGAACATAAAACCACTGCAGCTTTAGCTCATATTCCATTGATCTTAAAAGTTGCCTCTTAATTACGATGAAACAATGTGTGTGACTATTAAAATCCAGTTTAATAGTTTTTTTCAGATTAATAAAACCTATCGCTCTTGTGGTTCAATGTGTATTAGAGCTGTCAAACAGTTGCCTGCATTCCCTTGCAGTTTATGAGACATTAACTGTCTCTTCCTTTCTGAAATATGGAAACCTTTGTGAGGTGCTTAGAAAGCTTTACAGTAAAAAATGGAAACATTCTTACATTTGAAGTACCTCTGTAGTCAAGTATCCATTAGCAGTGGCACATCTGAATAGTTCATTAGGTCTTGGGAGCTTAATTTCTGCCTAAAAATAGAGAAGGCACCCTGGAGGCTTGCCTGAATATCAAATTAGATCAACAAGCTGTTAAATCTGTTCTCTTTTTTAATTCTTTCATTGATTGATTTCCTAATGTATTTAATTTATTTTTCAAATTTAAAACAGATGTTATTACTCCTACAAACACTCTTTTAGTTGCCAACATGAAATCCTACTGAGGGGAGAATGAAATCTGTCAGATCCACTGTACAGTATGTATGCATTGTGCACAAATGGAAAACCACTTCGCCAATGTACAGGGATGCAGAAAGTGGCATAAGAATTAGCCAGAAGAATTCAAAGCTCTAAAATTCAAACTGTCTTGTGTGAATCAGTCATGAATAATTAACAGCTTTTGAAAAATACAACTTCCATGAATATCTAGTTGTGAATTATAACTTTGAATTAAAATTCAGTTGTTACCTGTTGCTTTATATTAACTTCATAGAGATGTCAGAACAAGCAGACAATTATGATCAGCCAGAATTTTCCAGTACTGAATAATATATAAGTAGTTCCTAACATGGGAGAGCATTCACCTCTCTTGCTCATCACTTGCTCTTGGCTTATGCCTGATATTATCACATCAAAGTCTGCAATGGAACTAAATGTCACTTGACACATGGAATCACGGAATTTTTCAGAGCTGGAAGGGACCTCTAGAGATCATCTAGTCCAACTCCCCTGCCAAAGCAGGATTGCCTAGAGAGCACATTACTCAGGACTGCATCCAGGCGGGTCTTGAAAGTCTCCAGAGAAGGGGACTCCACAACCTCCCTGGGCAGCCTGTTCCAATGCTCTGTCACCTTCACCGTAAAGAAGTTTTTCCTCATATTTGTTCGTAACTTCCTATGTTCCAACTTGTGCACGTTACCCTTCATCCTGTTACTGGGAACCACTGAAAAGAGTCTGGCACCATCCTCCTTCAACCCACCCTTTAGATACTTGTAAATATTAATATATGGTCCCCCCTCAGCCTTCTCTTCTCCAGGCTAAAGAGTCCCAGCTCTCTCGGCCTTTCCTCATAAGGGAGATGCTCCAGTCCCTCAATCATCTTAGTTGCCCTACGCTGGACTCTCTCCAGTAGTTCCCTGTCTCTCTTGAACTGGGGAGCCCAAAACTGGATGCAGTATTCCAGTTGTGGCCTCACCAGTGCAGAGTAGAGGGGGAGAATGACCTCCTTCGACCTACTGGCCACAGTCTTCCCTATGCAGCCCAGAATTCTGTTGGCCTTCTTGGCAACAAGGGCACATTGCTGGCTCATGGATAATTTACTGTCTACCAAGACCCCCAGATCCTTTTCTTCAGAGCTGCTTTCCAGCAGGTCCACCCCTAACCTGTACTGGTGCCTGACATTCTTGCTCCCCAGGTGCAGGACCCTACACTTGTCCTTGTTGAACCTCATTAGGTTCTTCTCTGCCCAGCTCTCCAGCCTGTCCAGGTCACGCTGGATGGCAGCACGGCCCTCTGGGGTGTCAGCCACCCCATCCAGTTTGGTATCATCAGTGAACTTGCTGAGGATACACTCTGTCCCCTTGTCCAGGTCGTTGATGAATACGTTAAACAATACTGGTCCAAGTATTGACCCCTGGGGGACACCACTGGTTACAGGCCTCCAACTCGACCCTGCTCCTTTAATCACAACCCTCTGAGTTCTATCACACAGCCAGCTCTCAATCCACCTCACTGTCCCCTCGACTAGTCCACACTTCTTCACTTTCCTAAGGAGGATGTTATGAGAGACAGTGTCAAAAGCCTTGCTGAAGTCAAGGTAGATGACATCTGCTGCTCTGCCCTCATCTAGCCAACCAGTTATAACATCATAGAAGGCTATGAGATTGGTCAAGCATGATTTACCCTTGGTAAATCCATGTTGACCACTTCCAATAACTTTCTGCTCCTGAACGTGCTTGGATATGACATCCAGAACGAGTCGCTCCATTACCTTCCCAGGGGCGGAAGTGAGACTAACCGGTCTGTAGTTCCCTGGGTCCTCCTTCCTGCCCTTTTTGAAGACTGGAGTGATATTGGCCTTCCTCCAGTCCTCAGGCACCTCTCCTGTCCTCCATGACCTTTCAAAGATGATGGAGAGTGGCCCAGCAATAACATCTGCCAGCTCTCTCAGCACTCGCGGGTGCATCCCATCAGGGCCCATGGACTTATGAATGTCCAGTTTGGCCAAGTGGTCTCTAACCTGATCTTCCTCTACTGGGGAAAACTCTTCCTCTCTCCAGACCTTCCCCCTTGCCTCCAGGGTATGGGATTCGTGAGAGGCAGCTTTAGCAGTGAAGACCGAAGAAAAGAAGGCATTCAGTAGCTCTGCCTTCTCTGTGTCTTCCACCACTAGGGCACCCGTCTCATTCGTTAGTGGGCCTACATTTTCCCTAGTCTTCCTTTTTCTATTGATATACTGAAAGAAACTCTTCTTATTGTCTTTAACTGTGGTGGCCAAGATGAGTTCAGATTGAGCTTTGGCCCTTCTAATTTTCGCCCTGCATAGCTTCACTACATCTTGGTATTTTTCATAAGTAACCAACCCCCTTTTCCAAAGATCATAAACTTTCTTTTTTTTCCTGAGGTCCATCCAAAGCTCTCTATTTAGCCAGGCTGGTCTTCTTCCCTGTCTGCTCGTTTTTTGGGACTTGGGGATGGCCTTCTCCTGAGCTTTTAAGAGTTCCTCCTTGAAGTAAGACCAGCCTTCCTGGGCACCTTTGCCCTTCAGGACTGTCCCCCAGGGACACTCTCAACCACGCTCCTAAGCAGGCCAAAGTTTTCCCTTCAGAAATCTAAGGTGGCAGTTCTGCTGGCTCCCCGCCTTGCTTCACCAAGAATCAAAAATTCTGTCATTTCATGGTCACTCTGCCCAAGACAACCTCCAATCATTATATCCCCCACAAGACCTTCTCTGTTAACAAACAGTAGGTCCAGTAGGGCACTTCCCCTAGTTGGTTCCTTCACCAGCTGTGTTAGGAAGTTGTCTTCCACACACTCCAGGAACCTCCGGGACTGTTCCCTCTCTGCTGTGTTATATTTCCAGCAGACATCTGGGAAGTTGAAGTCCCCCACAAGAACAAGGGCAACACAATGTAGTGGAAGAATCATGTTGGACAGGAATAGAATAAAGCTACTTGTTTTCTAAAAGAAAAGAAAGTCCCAGAAATTGTGACAATAACTCTGACTATGAACTAGAAGTTTCTGATAATTGCCAGTCCAGAATATCTGTAGATAATTGGTGTATTCTCTTTGATGAGAAATACATATAGTGGCAGATTTTATTAAGGCTTATGCTTGGGTATTTGGGTATCTGAATTCTTATAAAGCTAATTTGCAGATAAATAGTAATCTGTTCTTGAAAATCCCTGGTGGTCACAGAATTTAGGTTTGGATTCTATAATTCTATGCTTGCCTTTCTACTAATTCTATGCTTGCTTTTCTACTCATTGGATTGGACCATCCTTGTTTTCTGAGGAGACTGTATTATATTATATTGTATTTATGCACTAATTGAAATATAATCTGAAATATTTTTCCAGTTTTGTGCTGTATATTGAGTGAACTCATTTTAGTAGTGTAATTTACCAGCATAAACTCTTTGGATAATACTGTAATAATTAAAGAAGGAGAAGGAAGACTTATTTAAAAACTGTCTACAGGGGGAATAAGTGGTTTTAAATGTACAAATGGTTTTCCATTGCTTTTGTGTTTTTCCCATTTAATGTGGCTAATTATATGCCTTCTTTTATTGTACATCCCATTGTCTCTCTCACTTTCAATGCTTTTGCTATTCTAGCTCTGCAGCTAAACTACAGTTAGATTGTAAATTTATTTTTAATGCTGTCATTATAGAATTAATCAAAAGATGTATTAATATGTGGGGGAAGAATGGGAATGGGTATGGTTGTCTTTACACATTTGTATTAGGAGTAATATTACTGTATAATTAGTGGTATATAATTCTTTTTCTTTTAAGTGTATTATTCTGAAGCCGTCTGATTTTTTTTCTTTTTTTAAGGATGGATCTTGCTGTCTGTGTAAACTTCCAATTTTCATTTACTTTGAGAGCTCTGAATATTCAAAGAATGCTCTGACAGGCTGTAGGGGTGATATGCTGTCCAATGAAACTAATGGCAGAAAACCTACTGAATGATTGAGATTTTACTCCGTGGTTGCAGAGAGCAGAATTTTTTTTTCTAATTCACATTCAGAGCGTGCACAGGTCTTTCTCAAATACTTGGAGGAAGAAACCTTGAGGCCATTCTTAGGATTTTATCCTGGGATTTTTTTTCTTTTATTGAAAACATTGATTGTTCAGTAATTTTTACTGTTTGCAATGTAGCTTACTGATAAATCCACTTCTCTTATTTTATGAGCAAGGAGGAAGGTAAATTGGACTTGGAAAGTGGGATCCTGCAGTATATATGCAAGCAAAATGTCTCCCCAACTTCACTGGGGAGGTTTGCCTTCATGGGGACTTCAGGATGAGGCCTTTAAGTAGAAAATATTCCTTAGCCATGACTGAACTAGATATTACTGTTGAACTTAAGGAAATCTATCAGAATTTTTCTGATCAGTGTTTTTTACTGTCCTGTCTTGAGTCATTTTCTAATGACATCTATTATCAGATTGAAATGGCGATTGAGACACTGCAAAAGTCTGATGGTCTTTCTACTCACAGAAGCTCTCTTCTCAACAGCCATGTAAGTTGTCTCTTTCATGAAAGCTAATCTCCTGCTTGTTCTGCATGTTTAGTCTGCCTCTAAATGTTTGTTTTAATTTATTGCTACTTTTTGCTTTTGATCTTTCCATTTTAGTTGCTTGTAATCTACATCTTCTGTCACTATATTTTGTCAGGTTAAGTGTCATGACATATTGTAGAGTGCATTTCTTTTCTAGGTTCTGTATTGTGTTAACACAGCTTAACGTATTTGCCTGTTCTGCAGGTCCTAATGTAAATGTAAAAATAATAATAAAATAATTCTTAAGTAGTCTGGGTTTGACATTTTAAAATACTTTTCTATAATTTGTGTACCCAATATAATAATTTAGGAGCAGGAGAAGGGGGGAAAAAAGCAGCACGCACTTTGAAAAAAAATATTCTTTATATTTCTTTTTAAATATTTCTATTATTCTGAATAAATTTATTATAAGAATTCTGAAGATATATTTGATGACATAAAAGAAATAAAACAATCTGTTAGTCTCTAATATGTTTTATTCTTCTGCCTCTTGCTTTGTTCTGTCTTTGCAAATCCTGTAGTTAGGAATTTTCCATAAGAGAAAGCTGAAGATGTTTGCATAAAAAGATGGTTGCAAATATAGTGGTAAAGCCATTAAATATAACTTTTAGATAAAGGAGAAAGGCTCAAAGTTTAATATTCAGTTTGTTTTTAAACAGTGCTAGTCTTTCTTGAAATGTTATGTAAACAACATGTTTTTTCTTCAGTTGGTATAAATAGTTTTGCATTTTTTTAATACTGCTAAATTTCTTTACATACTGCATCCTTTTTGCTTCTCAGCCTTGCTAACCAACACAAATTTGCATATTTTTCAGATTCTTGTATTCCTTCACTACAGAAATGTAAATACTGATTGTGATATGAATTGTATGAGTATATTGGGTAGAGGCTATACACTTGTTTTCATTTGACACCCCCACCACCAAGAATGTGGTAATATGGAGGGGAAAACCAAAACTGTTTTGTCAAAGTTTATCATCATGGTAGAAAAAGACAGCAGGAGCCAGTACAATTTCTTGGAGGAGAATTTACTTTTATTAGAAAATACTAAAATTTAGTGAGGGAAAATGAATTCTGTAAAATGTGAAGAAGGACTTTTAGATCATGGTTTTAAAATAATTGTTTCAATGTTAAGACAACCTAGAAATATGCTAAAATTACGTTAACAATGTAATTAAATGGATAATTTTTTTGCAAAATGCCAAAAATCTATATTAAAACTTAGATATACAAAGAATTGCTAAGTCTGCCTTGAATATGACAAGGAAGTCCAGAATCTTCACACTGAAAACAATAAGAATTAAAGGACAAGCTTTTCTACATTAGAAAACTGTATTCCCCTATTTCCTGTGTCATGCACTAGTTAAAAGATCATGGAACAGATCCTTCTGGAAGATATGTCAAAACATATGGAAGACAGGGAGGTGATTAGAGACAGCCAACATGGCTTCAGCAAGGGCAAATCATGCCTGACTAATCTAGTGGCGTTCTACAATGGAGTGACTGCATCGGTGGACAAGGGAAGAGCTACGGATGTCATCTACCTGGACTTCTGTAAGGCCTTTGATACAGTCCCCCACACCATTCTTGGTGCTAAATTGGAGAGATATGGGTTTGATGGAGGGACCGTTAGATGGATAAGGAACTGGCTGGATGGCCACGTCCAAAGAGTTACGGTCAACGGCTCAATGTCCAAATGGAGATCAATAATGAGTGGTATCTCTCAAGGGTCCGTACGAGGACCAATACTATTTAATATCTTCATCAATGACATAGATAATGAGATAGACTGGGGATGAATGGATTGAGAGCAGCCCTGAGGAGAAGGCCTTGGGGATACTGGTGGACGAAAAATTGGACATGAGCTGGCAATGTGCGCTCGCAGCCCAGAAAGCCAATCGCATCCTGGGCTGCATACAAGGAAGCATGGCCAGCAGGTCAATTCTGACCCTCTATTCCGCTCTCGTGAGACCCCACCTGGAGTACTGCATCCAGCTCTGGGGCATCCAGTTCTGTTAGAGTGGATCCAGAGGAGGGCCACAAAAATGATCAGAGGGCTGGAACACCTCTCCTATCAAGACAGGCTGAGAGAGTTGGGGTTGTTCAGCCTGGAGAAGAGAAGGCTCCGGGGAGACCTTATTGTGGACTTTCAATACTTAAAGGGGGCTTATGAGAAAGAGGGAGAGAGACTTTTTACTAGGGCCTGTAGTGACAGGACAAGGGATAACAGTTTAAAACTCTAAGAGAGTAGATTTAAATTGGACATAAGGAAGAAAGTTCTTTACGATGAGAGTGGTGAGACACTGGAACAAGTCTCTCAGAGAGGTTGTGGATGCCTAATCTACGTCCAGAAAATCCCCATGAGACTAAGGTCAGTCACACTTTTACTATTTACATTCTGGCCTCATCTGCTCATGTTGCTTATTTCTCTCTAGCTTTCAGCCATTAGCTTTTGGTGTGTTAAAACATTTAAATTAAATTGTGTTAAAAAACTTAAATTTAAAAAGCCCTGTAGCACCTAGTGTTTTCTTTCTAGTTTTGCCTTTTAATATATTTATTCAGTAGATCACATACCGATATTAACTATCAGCATGTTATATTTAGTGTATTAATTACAAACAATTTTTTTCTGAAATAACTCTTTGTGGTGGGTTGGCCTAGCCACCAGGTGCCCACCAAGCCACTCTCACTCCCACTCCTCAACAGTCTGTTTTGCCAGTGACGGTAATTGATGAGTGATCTCTATGGCCTTATCTCAACCCACAAGCTTTTTGTCATATTTTTCTCACCCCGTGTTGTTGATGGAAGGGGAGAGTTAAAGCAGCTTGGTGGGCACCTGGAGGCCAGACAAGGTCAGCCCACCACACTTGCACAGGCAAAACAGACTTGACTTGGGGAAATTAATTTAATTTATTGCCAATTAAACAGCGTACGATAATGAGAAATAAGAACAAATCTAAAAACAACTTCCCACCAGCCCTCCCTTCTTCCCAGGCTCAACTTCATAGAATCATAGAATGTGATGGGTTGGAAGGGACCTTTAAAGGTCGTCTAGTCCAACCCCCCTGCAGTAAGCAGGGACATCTTCAACTACATCAGGTTGCTCAGAGCCTCATCAAGCCTGGCCTTGAATGTCTCCAGGGATGGGGCCTCCACCACCTCTCTGGACAACCTGTTCCAGTGCCTCACCACCCTCATTGTAAAGAACTTCTTCCTAATGTCCAATCTAAACCTACCCTGCTCTAGTTTAAAACCATTGCCCCTCGTCCTATCGCTACATACCCCTGCAAACAGCCCCTCCCCAGCTTTCTTGTAGGCCCCCTTCAGGTACTGGAAGGCCTCTATAAGGTCTCCCCGGAGCCTTCTCTTCTCCAGGCTGAACAACCCCATCTCTCTCAGCCTGTCTTCATAGGAGAGGTGCTCCAGCCCTCTGATCATCTTCGTGGCCTTCCTCTGGACCTGCTCCAACAGGTCCATGTCCTTCTTGTGCTGATGACTTCGCTCATGACTCTTTTACCTCCACGCCCCGAGCGGCACAGGCAATAGGGAATGGAGGTTGCTGTCAGTTCATAACGCTTTGTCTCTGCCGCTTCTTCCTCCTCACACTCTTCCCCTGCTCCAGTGTGGGGTCCCACCCATGGGAGACAGTCCTTCACAACCTTCGCCAACGTGGGTCCTTCTCACGGGCTGCAGTTCTTCAAGAACTACTCCAGCATGGGTCTTTCCTTTTCCACGGGGTGCGGTCCTTAAGGAATGGACTGTTCCAGCGTGGGTCCCCCACAAGGTCACAGGTCCTTCCAGAAAACCTTCTTCTCCCCGGGCTGCAGCTTCCTTCAGGGCACACCCACCTGCTCCAGCATGGGGTCCTTCACAGGCTGCAATGTGGATATCCGCTCCACTGTGGACCTCCATGGGCTGCAGGGGTACAACCTGTGCCACCATGGTCTTCACCCCAGGCTGCAGGGGAATCTCTGCTCTGGTGCCTGGAGCACCTCCTCCCCCTCCTTCTTCACTGACCTTGGTGTCTGCTGGGCTGGTTCTCTCACATAATTCTCACTCCTCTCTCCTAGCTGCCGTTGTGCAGCGTTTTTTTTTACCCTTTCTTAAATGTGTTATCACAGAGGCACTAGCAACGTTGCTGATTGGCTCAGCTTTGGCCAATGGCAGGCCTGTCCCGGAACCATCTGGAACTGGCTCTGCCTGACATGGGGGCAGCTTCTGGTGTCTCCTCTCAGAAGCCATCCCCTGCACCCCCCCACGTCCACCAAAACCTTGCCACGTAAACCCGATACACTCTTATGGAAAACTCTGATGCAATTGATTTAATAATTTTCAGCAGAGAAATATAACAGAAATCAAGTTGAAATGTTGGAATTAAAATACATTTGAGTGTATTGTTCTCATTATTAAAAATTGGCCAAAGGAACACAATGACTTTTTTGTTTCTGAGGTATTCAAAATTTGGTATTTGAGATGCCTCTGAATCCCTGAGGTGAATTTCTGTCTGTTCCTTTTCTTTTTTTCTGTGAAAACGTGTAAAGTAGGTCAAACATGCCTAGCCACTGACTGCTATCATAACAGTCTAATTCTCCGTGACATGGTGTTAGCACTTTTCTAGAGGAGTGGATTCCTGTGTGCCTAATTAAATAGACAGTTTATTCTAAAAGTGGCAGTTCATCTCTTGCCAACTCTGTCTTGTCATATTTTTTTCTGAATTTTTAAAAATAATTATCTGAACTTTCTGGTTTGTTTCTCAGTCCTGATTTCCTGATGGGACTAACTCTTGTTGAAGTGTATGGCTCTTGCTATGTGTTTTTTTTAGAAGTTCGATGGAGCGTGCCTGTTCTAGAAATCCTAAGCAAGCTTGACAAGGTTTTGAGGAGATTTTTGAGTCTGTACCATATCTGGCAGATCAACTACAGGGCAGCTCAGTGGTTTAGAATCTCAAGCATATGAGAAAGGTGAGGTATACAAACTACTGCTTGATTTATAAAAAGGGGTTGAATCCAAGAGAAAGAGTAGTATTGATAATTTGACCAGCCATTTGAAACATCCAGCAAGGAAGATGAAAACAGACAGCGAACTGGCATTTGAGAACTTAGGGAGGAGGAAGACATCTGATATAAACTCCAAACATTTTGAATTTTTACCAAGTCGTGGCTGTTATGTATGCTTCTGCTCCATATGTTGGCCCCGTATGTTGTTTTCTGATCATAAGAAAGATTTATATTCATCAGTCAATATGCATACCCTGTGCACATGCAGACTACTGGAGATAACTGTGATGTGCTTATTTTATAATGAAATGTAATGGATGCTCATAGCATCTGAAATACCCTCACATCAAACATAAGAAAACAAAAAAAAATAATTAGGACCCCCGTTCATTTCTCCCAGCTTTCCTATCTGATTAGGGACAGAAAAGAAGTCCTTAGCCTAATTAAACATTCCAGCTGGGAAAAGTGTGAATTTTGGAGGCCATTATTTTCTTGAACTTGTCTGTCTCCTCTTTAATTATTATAAATATATTAGTTACAGTATTTTGTTTTGGAAGGTAAACAGTAATAAAACATTATGAAAAGTGATACAGTAGCGGAGACCACAACTATGTCTAACTCTGTCTGTGGCTTCCCAGAAATGTCTGTATTTTCATTAGATGACTGGTGTTCTTACTGAAGTGGCCAGCACTGTTCCAGTAATTCATTATTTTCTCTCTTGTTCTCCCTTGAATATGAGCTACCTCCTGCTGTTTGTGCATCTAGTCCAATACAAACACTTTTAAAGCTTTTCTGAGTTCTTTTAAAGTTGGCATATATAAAATATCAGACATATTTTACATCTTTTTATGTTTTTGTTTGTGTATATGTACAAAACTTCTTTTTTCCCCAAAATCTTAAAACAATTGCGTTTTTTTTTTTCTGTCTTTCAATTACTTTTTCATTCTCTTGAGCAAAATTCCATATAACCTAGTAAAAGCTCTACTACAGTTGCTTAGTCTGTGAGGACTTTCAAGAGAATCTTTCACATTCTTCTGGGTGTAAAAGTTGGACCTGTGAGTTCTCTTTATATGGTCACTGATGCTTCATTTTCAAGTCTCTGCTTCTAGGCAAGTTTGTCTGTCCAATTCAGCCCTCTGGCATGAGTACCTCTTCAGAGGACAGTAGCATTTGTATGAATGCACTGTTTTGAAATATAAGTGGAAAGCACTCTGGAGTTCTCATCCATTTACCATATAACACTTGATTATTATAGTGATGCATACAGACCTTGTTTTAAGGTTGTCGATGAGAAAGTAACAATTGTTACAAGGAAGAGCTACAACAGCAAACACGGTTATCACTAGTACCCAAGGCTTAATTAGCTGTGCTGAATTTAAATTTTCTAATATACACTTGATGAATAAGTAATTTCTTCACAATGATGAAGAATTTCTTCACTTGATGAAAACTTCTTTAGTATTTCACTTGGTTTAAAGCCTACAATGGCAACATTTTTGAAGCAGATAAAGTTAAAAGGTGCTAAAGATATAGCAGATAAAAATAAAAGGAAGCAGATAAAGTTAAAAATAGGTGCCTGTGTAGATAGAGACAGGGACTTCTTTTGGACATGAGGCAGCAAATGTCTCAAACTTTAAGATATCACCAAAAGCAGCCTGTTTTACTGTCAGTAAAGAGGGGTTTAGAAATGCAAACAAATATAGATAATGAATTGGAGGATGTCCATGTTAATTTCAGTACCTCAGAGCTTAAACTTCTGAGGAATTTTTTTTCCTGATGTCCTGACCTCCCCAGAACAACTTAAGTATTGTGTGTCAATTACTTGAATCATGAAGAAAGTAATATTTCTTTGCCATTGACTTTTAGGAAGGCATTTTTTCAAAGTGAATTTGGGATTGTTAGGTGTTGTTCTATATATATACCATAAAGGCATCTGAGACATTAATGTATATGTTCATCTGATAAAATATTAATGGACAATAAGATTTTAACAGGAACAATTACTAAGATTACATAAAGACTGAACGTTGTAGGATTTAGTCGACATGTACAATAATCACAGTTTTGAATTTATTATCCACAGAAAAGTTATACCCTTCTTAACCATTAATGACTATGGCAGATAATAAATGAGCATTTTAGGTGGCAAACTGAGTGAACTGATGGAGAAGTCTAAAATCACAATTCCCATAATTATCATGCTGTAATTTCCCTGTACACTGATAATTATATGCATTAGTAATTAGTAATGCAGATATGTTTAACATGGTTTGGTTGGAGTTGCTGTCGGAATGATAACCTTTTTCAGTTATCAATCAAAGCATCTTCATAAATGATGCCTTTCCATATTGAATTAGTCTTTTAAAAAGAATCACACATTCAAACAGATGGATGTGGGGTTATTTTTGTCATTTAGCACTCTGGTTGTAAATATGCCTGTAACTTGACTGCTTGTCCTTAGAAATGTAAGGAATGCAATTAATTCATCTCTATATGTGTAGAATATAATTTAAAATGTTAAATTTGTTTTCATAATTTTTCCCAAAATGTCAAGGCTACAATTTAAAAAAAAAAAACAAACCACACACTATTCAGGATAATCCCTATTTAATTTGGGATATATGCTTAAATGCTACTCTGAATAAAGGTGAACTTAAGTTCATGCTCATTTTTTTCCAGAACCAAAGTCTAAGTTCCTGGCCCTAACTTTGAACTTAAAAGCTTGAAAGAACAGATTCTGCACGTGAATAACTTGCCATTAACGTAGGTGGCACTTCCCGCGCATGCAGGGGCCTGTTTCACATAGAACGTTTTGAAAGACTGAGGACCCAAGCCTACCGGAAGCTTGAGATTTTTAAAAATAAAATACATTGGAATGAGAGAGAACCCAGAAGTAGGTGGAAGTTTTCAAAATGAGCAAGACAAATGATTCACTGTCTGGAAAATCTGTCTTCAAGTTAAGCCTATTTTATTTACACGCTAGAGAAGGTTAAGAGATGCTTTGTCTACGGTTAGGCGCCTGCATGAGGAAAAAGTTTTCTGATAGTAAAGAGATATTTCAGTAGCAGGTAAAGCTCAAAATGCAACTCATCAAAATTTAGACAAGGAATAATGTACAAAATGTTTAATAATGAAAATAATTACCATTGGAACAGGTTACACTAGAATACGGTGAATACTTATCACTTTAAATATAGATCAGATGTCTTTCTGAAAGACCTGCTCTAGTTCAGTAATACTTCATGAGATTGATGAAATAATTAATGGTGAATTTTAGTGGTAACGAACACTTCTTGACCTACATTATTTAAAAAATAAGACAAGCTGATCACAAGAATCATCAAGATCTCTGGTTTTAAAATCTATGGATCTGTGGCCATGGCTATATTGTCTTCAGTGGCAGTATTGGTGACATACATTCACATATATTCCCCAATGCCTCCCTAGTTGCAGCCTATTGAAGAGAGGGAGAAACGAACTGAAGTGAATGAGGGCATTCTCTAGGATTTGCATCAATCTTTTGGGTTTCTAAGACCCACCTCTTGGACTCCACCTCTTCAAGTGAGATTTGTCTTGCAGACATCATTTGTACCATTTCCTCTGGCCAGCGCTATTTTTATTGTCAACAATGATCTCGTGCCTTTGTTCTTATCTTACTAATATCTAGTTTTTTCTTTCCCCTTTTGGGGGAAATTCCAGTATTCCACCCCCTTGGCATACACTTGTTGAACTATTTGCCCTAAGTACCCTCTATTAAATAGGGCTGTTGATTAAATTGCCTGGTTCTAAGAAAAATATAACATCTGGGCTGGTAGCAGATGCTTGACTTACCATCCATTGCAGGCATTCAGTGATGCCCTAATTTAATAAAATCAATCAGGTATACCCAAGGAGATTTCTCCAAACCATCTTGCCTGCACGCATGTTATTCCAATGTAAAAGGTGGCTCGATTCTGGCTCTGAAAAGAAGGTACTACTAGATAACCATACAGGTTCTGGAGCCTTTCTCCTCCTTTCCCCCCCTCCCTTTCTTTTAAATCGTTTTGTTTTCATTAGACTGCACTATAGTCCCTCTAGGTTAACTCTGAATTTCTCACAGCTGCTCTTAAAGCTTTTGAAATACCAAGAATAATAAAAAAAAATAAATTAGCTTAAGTAACAGTGAAAACAAGTAATATCGTATATAACTTGAAAAGCTTTTAGAATATTAAAATTAAGTTTTAGAGGCTTTTGCTGTCTCTGAAGAACAAGGGAGAATGCATGATGGCCATAGTTTATACCATAGATGTTCTGACTTGGTTGCTGTTAAGTGTTCAAAATGTTGGTGCCATTTGATTTTTAGGAAGTTTCTTAACTGTTTTGAGGTATTTTCAAAACTACTGAAAGAAAAATCACAGAATCACAGAATTGTAGGGGTTGGAAGGGACCTTCAGAAATCATCTAGTCCAGCCCCCCTACCAAAGCAGGTTCACCTAGAGCATATCCACTATGTTCGATAGCTAATAAAAGATTATAACTCATTACAGGGTGATGATCCAAGTCATTATGAACATGAATTGAAGAATGACATAAGGTTCCTGAGTTAAGTGAAAAGTTTAAGATTAACTGTTTAATGAGGCCCAAATGTTTAACAGTTGGAAAGAATTGAGTTAAATTACTACTGTTCCTTTGACTTTTTTAATCCTTTCACAAATCCCTTCACAAATTGTAATTCTGTTTTAGTTTCATTACTTCTTCATCATAACACTGTATGTATTGTTGTCCAATTTAAAATTTCACTCTGCTGTACTAACTGCATGTCTTAAAATACAAATGAGCTCAGAATTTCAAGCTTCAGCCAGTGTTTCAGTGAATTTAAAATCAATACAAAACATTTATAGGACCATCTTGGCTGATGTTTTTTGGGGTCATGTTTACAGTTTTATAATATACACAGTATACAAAATGAATGGCATCTAAATAAAAATCCAGCTTTGACTGTAGGATTTAAAAAGTTACAACAATTTTATAAATTACAGAATCACATAATGGTAGAGGTTGGAAGGGACCTCTAGAGATCATCTAGTCCAACCCCCCTGCCAGAGCAGGGTCACCTAGAGCAGGCTGGACAGGAATGCATCCAGGCGGGTTTTGAATATCTTCAGAGAAGGAGACTCCGCAACCTCTCTGGGCAGCCTGTTCCTGTGCTCTGTTACCCTCAAAGTAAAGAAGTTCCTCCTCATGTTGAGATGGAATTTCCTGTGTTCCAGCTTGTGCTCATTGCCCCTTGTCCTGTCGCTGGGCACCACTGAAAAGAGTCTGGCCCCATCCTCCTGACACCCACCCTTTAGATATTTATAAGCATTGATGAGATCCCCTCTCAGCCATCTCTTCTCCAGGCTAAGCAGACCTAGGTCTCTCAGCCTTTCTTCATAAGAGAGGTGCTCCATTCTCTTGATCATCTTTGTAGCCCTCTGCTGGACTCTCTCCAGTAGTTCCCTGTCCTTCTTGAACTGGGGGGCCCAGAACTGGATGCAGTACTCCAGATGTGGCCTCACCAGGGCAGAGTAGAGGGGGAGGATGACCTCCCTTGACCTGCTGGCCACGCTCTTCTTAATGCACCCCAGGACGCCATTAGCCTTCCTGGACACAAGGGCACACTGCAGGCTCATGGTCAACTTGTTGTCCACCAGGACTCCAAGGTCCCTCTCTGCAGAGCTGCTTTGCAGCACGTCAGCCCCCAACCTGTACTGGTGCATGGGGTTATTCCTCCCCAGGTGCAGCACCCTACACTTGCCCTTGTTGAATTTCATTAGGTTCCTCTCCGCCCAACTTTCTAGCCTGTCTAGGTCTCGCTGTATGGCAGCACAGCCTTCTGGTGTGTCAGCTACTCCTCCCAGCTTTGTGTCATCAGCAAACTTGCTGAGGGTACACTCTGTCCCCTCATCCAGGTCGCTGATGAATATGTTGAACAAGACTGGACCCAGTACTGACCCCTGGGGAACACCGCTAGTTACAGGCCTCCAACTAGACTCTGCGCCACTGATCGCAACCCTCTGAGCTCTGCCATTCAGCCAGTTCTCAATCCACCTCACTGTCTGCTCATCTAACCCACACTTCCCCAGCTTACCTGTGAGGATGCTATGGAGACAGTGTCAAAAGCCTTGCTGAAGTCAAGGTAGACAACATCGACTGCTCTCCCCCCATCCACGCAGCCAGTCATGCCATCGTAGAAGGCTATCAGATTGGTCAAGCATGATTTCCCCTTGGTGAATCCATGCTGACCACTCCCGATGACCTTCTTTTCTTCTACATGCTTAGAGATGACATCCAGGATGAACTGGTAGGATCTATTGTTGATTATGTGAAAAAAAACCTACCTCCATGCATCTTGCTGTAATACTTGTTCTTTCCTAGTCTCAGTCATTTTGGAAGATATTAATTGAACCCAAATCAAACTTACTGGATATTTTCCCTGTTTTTAAAACTTTTATTGAATTATGACTCACATAAGGACAGTAAATATTGTTTTAGTCCTATCTTCTTCCTTTAGCTGGCCTTTTGTTGCCTAAGTTAATACCTGTTCGTTTTAACAATTTTTTCATTGTCCTCTATTCAATTTTCAACCCAAGATCTCTGGTTTTACAGTCTATGGATCTGTGGCCATGGATATATTGTCTTCAGTGGCAATATTGGTGACATACATTCACGTATATTCCCCAGTGCCTTGTCCCCTCAACTGTTTGTAGTGCTATGCTGTTGCCAAAGCAGGGAAGTGTTTCTTTATATATATACACACACATATATAAAAAAAACCCTCTTAATTTATGATTTTAAAGGATTGGTTTGTTGAACAGGCCACAAAAACTTTTCTCAGTGAAGCAACAGGGTAGTGTAGTAGCTGGAACGAGCAGCAGGAGGCAGGGCTTCAGTCCTGTAGTACTGCTGTAGACAAGGTGTTGTCAAACAGTGGAGTAAGATTCAGAATTATGTATCATGTTATAATATCATGTTAAGATGGGAGAGTCTATGGTTGCATTATATAGTAAGTTGATCTTAGTATGATGAGATCTTAACCTTTTAATTTTTGGCATACTGTATCCTCTTAAATTTGACCTTTTCTGTCTGATTGAATAGTTTGACCTAATAGTATTTTCCACTGAAGCAAGAAAAAAAATCTGTATTAAAACATTTTTTTTGTAATATTAAAGTATATTTTCTTACATACTAATCAGATACTCATATGCTTTTATAAAAAGGCTTATATTTCTAATATCAGACAGTTGTAAGAAAGACTTCTTTTTTTCATTGAGAATTACTACAGTAAAAATACTATTTGATTAGCTTATAAAAAGGGGATGAGAAAGTAACAATTGTTACAAGGAAAAGCTATAACAGCAAACACAGTAATCACTAGTACCCACTAGTGTGGGAAGAGAGACTGCCAGTTTGAAATTTAAAAGACATGTAAATTCCTGCACCTGGGATGACATAACTGAAGAGTCCACTATAGGCTAGGATCTGTGTGGGTGGGGAGTAGCCTTGCTGAAAGGGATCTGGGGGTGCTGCTGGACAGCAAGCTGAACATGAATCAGCAATGTGCCACTGCAGCAACAAAGGCAAATCAGTTCCTGGACTGCATCCGCAGTGGCTTTACTCACAGAGATAGACATGATCATCCCACTCTACTCAGCCCTTGTCAGGCTGCACCTGCAATACTGTGTCCAGTTCTGGTCTCCACAATTCAAGAAAGACACACACAGACTGTAGAGGGCCCAAAGGAGGGCCACAAAGATGATCAAAGGACTGGAGAACCTGCCCTATGAGGAAAGACTGAAGGAGTTAGATCTTTTCTTCCTGGAGAAGAGATGGCTCGGGGAACCTCATCACAGTATTCCAGTACTTAAAGGGCAGGCGCAAAGAGGATGGAGGCTCTCTCTTCACAAGGAGCCACATGGAGAAGACAAGGTGCAATGGGTAAAAGTGGCACTGGGAGAAGTTTTATCTCAACATAAGAAAGAAATTTTTTACAGTGAGAACAATCAATCACTGGAACAACCTCCCCAGGGACATGGTAGAATCCCCATTGCTGGAGGTTTTCAAGATGTGATTGGACAGGGTGCTAGATAATCCCATCTAGACTCCCTTTCCCAGAAAAGATTGGTCACTGAACATCTCTTACTGTTTGGCAAAGGTCTGAGTTTTTAAAGGTCATGAAGTTTAGCATTTTTAGTGACCTTTGTAAACACAATACTAGAGATGAAAAATTTTGCACTGCTGCCAAAGAACATAAAACCACTGCAGCTTTAGCTCATATTCCATTGATCTTAAAAGTTGCCTCTTAATTACGATGAAACAATGTGTGTGACTATTAAAATCCAGTTTAATAGTTTTTTTCAGATTAATAAAACCTATCGCTCTTGTGGTTCAATGTGTATTAGAGCTGTCAAACAGTTGCCTGCATTCCCTTGCAGTTTATGAGACATTAACTGTCTCTTCCTTTCTGAAATATGGAAACCTTTGTGAGGTGCTTAGAAAGCTTTACAGTAAAAAATGGAAACATTCTTACATTTGAAGTACCTCTGTAGTCAAGTATCCATTAGCAGTGGCACATCTGAATAGTTCATTAGGTCTTGGGAGCTTAATTTCTGCCTAAAAATAGAGAAGGCACCCTGGAGGCTTGCCTGAATATCAAATTAGATCAACAAGCTGTTAAATCTGTTCTCTTTTTTAATTCTTTCATTGATTGATTTCCTAATGTATTTAATTTATTTTTCAAATTTAAAACAGATGTTATTACTCCTACAAACACTCTTTTAGTTGCCAACATGAAATCCTACTGAGGGGAGAATGAAATCTGTCAGATCCACTGTACAGTATGTATGCATTGTGCACAAATGGAAAACCACTTCGCCAATGTACAGGGATGCAGAAAGTGGCATAAGAATTAGCCAGAAGAATTCAAAGCTCTAAAATTCAAACTGTCTTGTGTGAATCAGTCATGAATAATTAACAGCTTTTGAAAAATACAACTTCCATGAATATCTAGTTGTGAATTATAACTTTGAATTAAAATTCAGTTGTTACCTGTTGCTTTATATTAACTTCATAGAGATGTCAGAACAAGCAGACAATTATGATCAGCCAGAATTTTCCAGTACTGAATAATATATAAGTAGTTCCTAACATGGGAGAGCATTCACCTCTCTTGCTCATCACTTGCTCTTGGCTTATGCCTGATATTATCACATCAAAGTCTGCAATGGAACTAAATGTCACTTGACACATGGAATCACGGAATTTTTCAGAGCTGGAAGGGACCTCTAGAGATCATCTAGTCCAACTCCCCTGCCAAAGCAGGATTGCCTAGAGAGCACATTACTCAGGACTGCATCCAGGCGGGTCTTGAAAGTCTCCAGAGAAGGGGACTCCACAACCTCCCTGGGCAGCCTGTTCCAATGCTCTGTCACCTTCACCGTAAAGAAGTTTTTCCTCATATTTGTTCGTAACTTCCTATGTTCCAACTTGTGCACGTTACCCTTCATCCTGTTACTGGGAACCACTGAAAAGAGTCTGGCACCATCCTCCTTCAACCCACCCTTTAGATACTTGTAAATATTAATATATGGTCCCCCCTCAGCCTTCTCTTCTCCAGGCTAAAGAGTCCCAGCTCTCTCGGCCTTTCCTCATAAGGGAGATGCTCCAGTCCCTCAATCATCTTAGTTGCCCTACGCTGGACTCTCTCCAGTAGTTCCCTGTCTCTCTTGAACTGGGGAGCCCAAAACTGGATGCAGTATTCCAGTTGTGGCCTCACCAGTGCAGAGTAGAGGGGGAGAATGACCTCCTTCGACCTACTGGCCACAGTCTTCCCTATGCAGCCCAGAATTCTGTTGGCCTTCTTGGCAACAAGGGCACATTGCTGGCTCATGGATAATTTACTGTCTACCAAGACCCCCAGATCCTTTTCTTCAGAGCTGCTTTCCAGCAGGTCCACCCCTAACCTGTACTGGTGCCTGACATTCTTGCTCCCCAGGTGCAGGACCCTACACTTGTCCTTGTTGAACCTCATTAGGTTCTTCTCTGCCCAGCTCTCCAGCCTGTCCAGGTCACGCTGGATGGCAGCACGGCCCTCTGGGGTGTCAGCCACCCCATCCAGTTTGGTATCATCAGTGAACTTGCTGAGGATACACTCTGTCCCCTTGTCCAGGTCGTTGATGAATACGTTAAACAATACTGGTCCAAGTATTGACCCCTGGGGGACACCACTGGTTACAGGCCTCCAACTCGACCCTGCTCCTTTAATCACAACCCTCTGAGTTCTATCACACAGCCAGCTCTCAATCCACCTCACTGTCCCCTCGACTAGTCCACACTTCTTCACTTTCCTAAGGAGGATGTTATGAGAGACAGTGTCAAAAGCCTTGCTGAAGTCAAGGTAGATGACATCTGCTGCTCTGCCCTCATCTAGCCAACCAGTTATAACATCATAGAAGGCTATGAGATTGGTCAAGCATGATTTACCCTTGGTAAATCCATGTTGACCACTTCCAATAACTTTCTGCTCCTGAACGTGCTTGGATATGACATCCAGAACGAGTCGCTCCATTACCTTCCCAGGGGCGGAAGTGAGACTAACCGGTCTGTAGTTCCCTGGGTCCTCCTTCCTGCCCTTTTTGAAGACTGGAGTGATATTGGCCTTCCTCCAGTCCTCAGGCACCTCTCCTGTCCTCCATGACCTTTCAAAGATGATGGAGAGTGGCCCAGCAATAACATCTGCCAGCTCTCTCAGCACTCGCGGGTGCATCCCATCAGGGCCCATGGACTTATGAATGTCCAGTTTGGCCAAGTGGTCTCTAACCTGATCTTCCTCTACTGGGGAAAACTCTTCCTCTCTCCAGACCTTCCCCCTTGCCTCCAGGGTATGGGATTCGTGAGAGGCAGCTTTAGCAGTGAAGACCGAAGAAAAGAAGGCATTCAGTAGCTCTGCCTTCTCTGTGTCTTCCACCACTAGGGCACCCGTCTCATTCGTTAGTGGGCCTACATTTTCCCTAGTCTTCCTTTTTCTATTGATATACTGAAAGAAACTCTTCTTATTGTCTTTAACTGTGGTGGCCAAGATGAGTTCAGATTGAGCTTTGGCCCTTCTAATTTTCGCCCTGCATAGCTTCACTACATCTTGGTATTTTTCATAAGTAACCAACCCCCTTTTCCAAAGATCATAAACTTTCTTTTTTTTCCTGAGGTCCATCCAAAGCTCTCTATTTAGCCAGGCTGGTCTTCTTCCCTGTCTGCTCGTTTTTTGGGACTTGGGGATGGCCTTCTCCTGAGCTTTTAAGAGTTCCTCCTTGAAGTAAGACCAGCCTTCCTGGGCACCTTTGCCCTTCAGGACTGTCCCCCAGGGACACTCTCAACCACGCTCCTAAGCAGGCCAAAGTTTTCCCTTCAGAAATCTAAGGTGGCAGTTCTGCTGGCTCCCCGCCTTGCTTCACCAAGAATCAAAAATTCTGTCATTTCATGGTCACTCTGCCCAAGACAACCTCCAATCATTATATCCCCCACAAGACCTTCTCTGTTAACAAACAGTAGGTCCAGTAGGGCACTTCCCCTAGTTGGTTCCTTCACCAGCTGTGTTAGGAAGTTGTCTTCCACACACTCCAGGAACCTCCGGGACTGTTCCCTCTCTGCTGTGTTATATTTCCAGCAGACATCTGGGAAGTTGAAGTCCCCCACAAGAACAAGGGCAACACAATGTAGTGGAAGAATCATGTTGGACAGGAATAGAATAAAGCTACTTGTTTTCTAAAAGAAAAGAAAGTCCCAGAAATTGTGACAATAACTCTGACTATGAACTAGAAGTTTCTGATAATTGCCAGTCCAGAATATCTGTAGATAATTGGTGTATTCTCTTTGATGAGAAATACATATAGTGGCAGATTTTATTAAGGCTTATGCTTGGGTATTTGGGTATCTGAATTCTTATAAAGCTAATTTGCAGATAAATAGTAATCTGTTCTTGAAAATCCCTGGTGGTCACAGAATTTAGGTTTGGATTCTATAATTCTATGCTTGCCTTTCTACTAATTCTATGCTTGCTTTTCTACTCATTGGATTGGACCATCCTTGTTTTCTGAGGAGACTGTATTATATTATATTGTATTTATGCACTAATTGAAATATAATCTGAAATATTTTTCCAGTTTTGTGCTGTATATTGAGTGAACTCATTTTAGTAGTGTAATTTACCAGCATAAACTCTTTGGATAATACTGTAATAATTAAAGAAGGAGAAGGAAGACTTATTTAAAAACTGTCTACAGGGGGAATAAGTGGTTTTAAATGTACAAATGGTTTTCCATTGCTTTTGTGTTTTTCCCATTTAATGTGGCTAATTATATGCCTTCTTTTATTGTACATCCCATTGTCTCTCTCACTTTCAATGCTTTTGCTATTCTAGCTCTGCAGCTAAACTACAGTTAGATTGTAATTTTCTTTCCTGATTTCTTTCTGCAATGCTCAGAAGTGTAATTCTGCAATTATTTTACACCTAATAATTATGTCTCCATGGTGGAAATACTGGAGTCTGTTTAGCAGAGCATTTAGCTATAAAGTTAAGTCGCAGGACCTTTAAGTAATAAGACTGACACCAATATTCCTTAAAGGGACACAGTCAAGGCTGGAAGCCAAACTTCTTTTAAAACTTGGCAACAGTTTTAGGCTAGAGATTACCTCGAACAAGACACCTCCTCTTATCCCTCATTAGATATTCTAGTCCAATTCACTTTCCATTCATAAGGGATGTTCAACTGCAAGGAAAAGGACCAGGGGTCTGAGGTCAGCACAAAGTTGTTGAAAGATCATACCTTCTTTATGTTTCTAAATGCTTCATTCCCCAGATACAGGCGGGCAAAAAGGGAACAAAATCAGGTTTTAATCCCTTTAACTAAGTTTCTAACTGTCCTGGTTTGAGTGACAAAGGACTAATTTCTCTTCTAATGCAGGGGAAAACTATACTTTTAGAAGACTAGTGTCTGAATTTGTGAAAATATTTACTTTATAGCCAGCTAGGCTATAAAGACCTGTTCGAGGTCTCAGTGTTTTCGAGCCTTGCCAGGTGCGGGGATGAGGAGGAGCGAGACCCGGGCACTTGACCCAAGCTGGACAACAGGATTATTTCATGCTATGAATGTCACATTCAATATAAATTAAAAAGTTTGCTGCGTGGTTTCTCTCCCTTGATGTCAGCGGTCCAGAGAACTCCTTGCCCCGGTGATGGGCCCCTGAGGCCTTCCCTTCCTCCTGAAGCCATAGTGCTCACAGTGTCTGACATTTGTTGTCCACTGCTGGGAGTGCACAGCTTCCTACTGATATAATTGGCTGAGTATAATCCTTGTATATTTTATATTGGTATTGGGATCAATATTGGTTCTTTAGTATTATTGTTAATTATTTAGTCTTATCCTATTAAATCTATTTATATTTCAACCCTCGTGTTTCCTTGCTTTCCCCGATTCCCCTTTCCAGGTGGGGAGGGGTCATCAGGTGATAGAATAATTGTCTAAACAACAATAAATTGTTATGGATTTTTCTCAAACCATAACAGTGTAACAGGTTCTTTTTAGAGAGATTCCAACGTACAAACAAGAGCTCACACAAAGAAAAATAGTTAACTCAGCTTTATTGTAAAGCCTTGCTAAGCAGTTCCCAAATGTCCCAAATGTTACTTAGGAGAGTCTTACCAACCCAGAGATCGTAGCAGCACCGCCGAGCAACAGGATGTTGAGGAGCCACATCGGTACGGTGAAGGGAGGTGGGCACAGCGCCTTCCGGGTGTCCCCTGTAGCTTCAAAGTGCGCTCATGTCTCTCTCTCTCTCTCTCCACCCCGCCCCCGTATATCCTGCACCAGATTGAGTGGAAAAGTACAGGCTAGAGTCGTTGCACGCGTGGCCAGTGCATGCAGCAAGCCCCACCAGACTCATGATCCAGCTTTGCTAACAATGGCTTCCTGATATGTGACCACACTGTTGCCTTTTTTGAAGGTCAGGTTCTCATGGTTGTGCACATAGTTGAGCAACAACAATACTGAGTTCCCTTTTTTCTCAGCATGTGTACTGGGCTAGGTTCCACTGGTAATTTTCCATCGTGTCTCACGTGGACCATCCTCTATTATCCCTTACACAAATAGACAGATAACACAAAGAGATCTGCCAGCTTTTAGATTACAAATCCATGTTCAAAAAGCTGGAGAGGCAAGAAGCATCCTTTCATCTCAGGAAAAAACCTTCTGCATAAGAGGGCAGCTTCCATGGGAACTGACCTTTCAATTACATCTGCTCATGCTAGAGTCACTAGAACTGAAATATCTTCACCCTTGAGCAAAAATCCTTATTTTATACTTATCTTGGGTTTTACTTTCCATTGTTGGCTAATGCCAAGCTGTGGTTGAAAGAATATCTGTCAAATACAGGTCATTAGTAAAATGCACTTAAATGAATCATAATAAATAATAATTCATCTGTAAAAAAGTCTAATGCTGTATTTATAAGTTAATTGGGAAATAATTTTGTTTGTTTGTCAATCATTTTTTCTTTGTGAGTTAAAACAGAAATAGCTCATATTCCATAATCTAATTAATATAGATTAAGTGGAAAGGTTGAACGATATAATTAAGATATACTTAGGTGATTAGGGAAATGGTTTTATTAATACACTCAAGTAAAGGTAAAAGTTTACAATAATATTTTCCTAGGCTTTATTTCAGAATTGTAAATGCTCAAGATAAAATACATTTGTGAATATTAAGACTTTTTAAATAATGTGTTTATATCTACAACTTGATATAAGGATTTTTATGTTGTTATGTTTATTTAAAGTGCAACATTATCTGCATCTATCTTGGAACCAGTTAGATCTTGCTTTTCCTGCATCTTTACGTAGAGCTCTTGTTTAGAAACTTAAGCATGATAGTTCTGGAGATGTTTTCTGTAAGAAAGTAAATATGAAATTAGTCTTTGAAAGGTCTGAAGTAAATCTTTTCCTAATTTTTTTTTTTTTTGCATTTTTCATGTATTGTGCTTGGTAAATTGCTCACAAGTGACTTAAACAGAACTGTATGTCCAATATATTCATTATAATCTAAATTTTACTAGTAGTTCTGCAATAAAGAAGGGTCAGAGTAAAAACATATTTCATGAGTAATGGACATTAAAATATTGATATTCATGTTCTTTAAATGAATTGCTTTGGTGGACTAAATTGAAATGGATTATACAACTGCATGAGGCTAAAGCATATTGGTATAAAATTTTGTTCCAAATGCCAAAAACAAATCCATGGCGTGGGGATTTATTGGATGCTCAAACTAAGACCAGAGTTTTGGTAAGCTTTGTGAACCTGGAAAATTTGGATGTTCATGCTGATTTGTTTTGGTATAAGAAGTAAGTAATTCTTAAGTAATTAAGTAGTAAATGCAAGCAGAAAACAAAATTTGGGAATTATTCAAGCTGAAATTAAAGGGAAATTCCAAGGATATGAAACCATGGGGGTATGGGGGTATAAGCAAGGTAAAATGTTAGCATCCCCAAAAAACTGAAACCACAGAATTTACATATGACCACTATAAAAATATTTCCATTTTATTCTGTTGTTCTCCTATACTGTTAAATGTCATTAAAGTGACCGTTTTACTTGGGTTTTTTGTGTATGTCAGTTAATATTTGTTCTATGCCAAGGTACAATGATGTATTAGAAACTATTTCCCTACATGCTTCCAAAATTGCTCATCAAAAGTCTATGTTACATTACACGGAAAAAAAAAAAATACTAATTCTGTTCCTCTTTGAAGTCAAAGGCAAACAGGCTACAACAGAAAGGGATTGGGCCCATAATATTTTATAGATGTAACAGTTATTTTTCATGTCATCTAGATTGCTTGTTACCTTATATTTGACAGTTTCTTCTTTGTATTTGGAAGAAAATAAACTGGGTTTTTTTTATTTATATTTTTTTAATTTCAGTCGAAGAGAAATAGTATAACATTCCAGAATTAAAAATGTTTTAACTTACTCCTTTTAGTTTTTTCCTGCAATTAATATAAATTACATCAATTATTTTATTTCCTTAGAGTTCCAACGATTTGTCTCCAAAGCATAAATAACTTCATAAAATGTTAATGTATGGTACTGAATCTGAAATATTTTTTTAGAAGTGGAGCTATCTGAGGACACAAGTGCAATGAGTTTTGTTATTTCCTTGTAATTCTAAAAGATACTAAGGCAGCATGTCATATCTAGCATTGAAAGAGATTTAAAGAGATTATATTTGCTTGAAGAACAAAGTCACTGTATTAAACAGGCCTTAAGAGTGGTCTAAAAATTATCAGAGGTCTGTGTTGTATGATTAAGATTTTTTTAAATGGAGTAATACTGAATTTACATATGTTCACTCTTTCATATTTGATATAGCTCCAATGGCTTTTAGACAACTATGAAACTGCAGAAGGAGTGAGTCTCCCCAGAAGTACTCTTTACAACCATTACTTACGTCATTGTCAGGAGCACAAGTTAGATCCAGTCAATGCTGCCTCCTTTGGAAAACTCATACGGTCAATCTTCATGGGATTGCGGACCAGAAGACTGGGAACCAGGTTTGCATTAATAAAATCTTAAAGTATAATAGAAAATGTCAATAATAATTGTGAATGTGAAGCTTGTATGATAAAAACAAGCAAGCAAACAAGCAAATAATAAATATGTAAAACCTTACTGTTAAGGGAGTTGCCAAATCCAGTGGACTTCAGGACCCAGGGGACTCCTGGTCTGCTATAGCCAGATTCTGTGTACTCTTAAGACCCAGATCTTCTATCTCAGTCCAATGGATGCAGCTACTGCTGTTCCCATTTGCAGGTCCAGCTAGTAGTGAGACTGAACATGTGTCCTAAAGATGCAGATAAACACACACGACACTAACACAGCTAACCACACAAGCTAACACAGCGCAATGCCTTTACCAGCACCCACATAGACACCAATAGCACTCACGTAAACATGAACGCAGGTAGCCCAATTCTGTTCTTCCTCTCCAGCTGATCAGGACTGAAGTTGACTAGTGAAACATACACAGACCCTCACTCACTCAAAAGCATACCCCATTTATGGAATTGTTTTATTCACCATGACTGCATAAGTCATTTATTTGGTTTTTACTTTCCTTATTCTATTTAAATGAAGTCCAACAGTAAAGTGCTGGAAAACATAGTTTAAGTGAACTGATTTCCAGAAGCTGGTGGAGTTATATCAGCTTTATACTAGAGTGAGAGGAAAGTCAAGTCTAACTTTTATGTACTGTTTTCCAGTCAAGGCAAATTGTGAAGCGAGTATGATGTATATGCATAAAACTAATGTTATTTTTTTCTTTCATAAAGGGGGAACTCCAAATACCATTATTATGGGATTCGTGTCAAACCAGATTCTCCCCTTAATCGGCTACAAGAGGACATGCAATATATGGCTATGAGACAGCAACCCATGCAGCAGAAACAGAGGTATGGTGTTAAATGAAACTACTTTTTCATATTTCTAGCTCTCGGAGAATTACCTGTCCTCAATTATGTGTCAAAGTTGAACCTCTAATGAAAATTGTTTAACTTCTCTTGTGAAAAATAAAAGTTTGTCAGATCTGCAGTTGATATCACTGGAGTCTGATATCAGCAGACATGAGAGTGCACATGCCTAAAACCTCATAAATTTAAAAAAAGTTGTAATAAAAGTAAAATATGATGCAATTCTTCTGAACAGACACTTCTTGGCAGTCTTGGGTTATTTTCCCACAAACTGGAAAAAAAAAGTAATAGGAGCTTTGAATTTCAAATTCTGTTGTTCATTTTCATTACTTTAAGCAGCCCATATATAAAATGATAGAAGAGCTTGTGATTAGGTTCAGCTTTGTGTTGATTTCCTCCTCCTGGCAAGAACCGATGTATCAAAACCCTGGACTTGAGGAGAGAAGACTTGGGCCTTTTCTAGACTCTGCTTGGAATAATCCCATGGGAGACAGTACTACAGGGCAAAGGGGTCCAAAAGAGCTGGTTGATTTTTCAAGGATCACCTCCTCAAAGCTAAAGAATGGTCCATCCCGACATCCGGGAAGTCAAGCAAAGGTGGCAGTAGCCCTGCATGGATGAACAAGGAGCTCCTGACAAAGCTCAAACATAAAAAGAAAGTATGCAAGAGGTGGAAGCAGGGTCAGGGAACCCAGGAGGAATACAGAGAGACTGTCTGAGTGTTCAGGGATGGTGTTAGGAAATCCAAAGCCCACCTATGAAGGACAAGATGATTGGGAGTTGTCAGCATGGATTTACAAAAGAGAAATCATGCTTGACCAATCCAATAACCTTCTACAATGAGGTAACTGGCTCACTGGATGAGGGGAGAGCAATGGATATTGTCTATATTGACTTTAGCAAGGCTTTCAACACTGTCTTCCTGTCAGGAAGCACTGAGGGCTGGCTTCTCCCTAAGGGATGGGGAGTTGGGAGTCGAGCACCATGATACACACAGCAGGGGCCTCACCAGCCTGGGCCCAGTCCCGCAGTTTACAAGTGAGGTGAGCAGGGCAGACTTGGAGATGGTAGTCAGATTCAACCAAGAGTCCAGATCATCAGACAAATTTGTGGTGATGAGGCAGGTTCAAGGTCAAACCAGAAAGCCAATCCATGGGTTGGGGTCCAGATCAATGGGATCCATACGAGCCGCAGGCATGGCTGTGGCTGAGATAGAGATCAGTACTCCTACAACATAAAGATCTTATCAATGTGTATAAATACCTGATGGGAGGGTGTATTGAAGATGGAGCCAGAATCTTCTCAGCAGTGCCCAGTGACAGGACAATGGGCAATGGGCATAAATTGAAAAACAGGAAATGTCATTTGGTTGGAAGGCACCTCTGGAGATTGTCTAGTCCAACCCTCCCAGCTCAAAGCAGTATCAACTAGAGCAGGTTGCCAAAGACCATGGGTTTTGAATATCTCTGAAGATGGAGACTCCACAACCTTCCTGGCCAAACTGTTTCAGTGTTCAATCATCCCTAGAGTAAAAAAAAAAAAAAAGCGCATTTTCTTATGTTTAAGTGGAATTTCCTATATTTCAGTTTGTACCCATTGCCTTTTGTCCTTTCACTGGATACTAATGAAAATAGTGTGGACCTGCTTTATTTATTCCATCCCAACAGTATCTATATAAAGTAATTTTGAAGATCTTTGTTCATCCCCTAAATCAGTTGAGGTGTGCAAAGATTTCAGTAAAATAAATTTCTGAATCTCAGGCATTCTAAATAGATGAAATGCGGAGAGCAGGGAGCTAGATCATGTGATATTTACAAGGTAAAAAGTTAGTACTGTCTCTTTTCTGTGCAAAATCAGATATGCCAATACACTTTTTAGAAAAGAGGTGTTTATCCAACAGAAAAATTAGAAATTTTAATTGAAAAAAATGGGGACTCATGAACCAACTGTTATTATGTAATGTTTTGTGTAAAAACTGCCAACTCTGAAGTTTTTGACTTAAAATTTTTTGATGGAAAACTAGACATTTTAAAAGCAAGAGTAGATGTTTTCATAATATTTTTATCACATTGGAATATGCTTATCATAATAGTAATTTTTAAAAAAAGTTTAAATATATATATAAACCACCATTATTTCTTATTCTAGCATTTTTAATACAATTTTTCTGTTCTCTAGTATGCAGAAATCTTTACTTTTACTTTTTATTTCTGTTGATATCCTTATTTTGCAGTTTTTAGGATACAGTTTGGTCAGACTTTCCCCTGAAATGTGTATGGGGGGAAAGATTGAAAATATTCATATATTTGCTTGTTTACTTTTATGCAAATCAAGATTCTCATGTATGTACTAGTGTCACAGATAGAGTGATGTGCTTCACTTGTATGAGAGAAGCAGTAATATATTTATTGATATAAAACAATTTAACAAAGTTTGATAGTAAATGCGACAGTGGTTTAACAAGATTTGTTGGCAAGGTACACTTAGTTATTTACTGCATAGAGGTCAGGGTCAGACAAACTGTCAGGGAGACCCTCCCATTGAGTCATGAGGTTCAGTAAGGACCCCCTTGCTTTCTAAACTCCTTCTCAGAGAGGAGTCTAGGTGTGTCTGGATCCAATACTAGTTCCAGACTTGGTCAATGGTTTGTGACTAAAGGTTTATATGCACACAATCAATCCTTTATATCACTTAGCTAAGATTTCAAAGTTTAGCATGCTATTAGTCACTTACCGAGGATCTGTTGTGGCAAGGAATCTCTTAATCTTGAGGAGTAACCTTGAGCAGCGTCCCTACCCAAGGGGAGATCCTGGTGTGCAGCTGGCTGTCGTTCAGGAGAGCTCAACAGGCCCTGGACTGTCCACTATTTATAGAGTAAGATAATTGACCTATAGTCATATTTGCATAGCAGTGAGACATCTAGGCCCCTGTTCCAGACAGCCTTTGGCTACTATGTTGCCATCCATCCCCCAAAGTCTAGCATAAGTTGGGTGCAGCCATCACAACCCCCACTGTTGTTTATGGCTTAAGTGGAGGGAGGAGAAGGGCACAACTAGACCTCAGAAGTTAGGGTTTGGAGGTTGGGGGAGAGGATGAAAAAGCCACGTGTAAGAAAAACAAACAAACAAACAAACAAAAGCATGCATTAAGCTGCATTGCATTTTTTTTAAACACTCTGTATTTCCGAACTAAGACTTTTGCCACAGTTATGAAGCATGCTTAGTATATATTTGAGAAATTTGGTATATATTTGTATAAAATTTATCTTACAGTATTCAGAACTCTAGCATCTTTTAACATGAGATAAAGAACTTAATACTATAGTTTGAATCATTAGGAGCAATCTTTCTTATTTTTCAGTTTCATTAATGTTTCTAATTTTATTTAAAAACTAAAAAAAATGTTTTAACAGCTGTGCAATAATTCTCTTATAAGAAGACATTCAGGGCAAAGAGGATCTAAGAATCACAAATGTTTCCTTCTGCCTTCTGATTATTTAAATTGGGAAATGTTATTTATCTTTTGTCCTTTAGAATCAGCTGTCAGCTGTGTTAGCTTTTTCTGTTCAGTTGTATCAATTTTACCCCCCCCCCATCAATGACATCTAATTGGATAGACACTTCTAGTTCTTGACTTCTTGACAAACAGTGCAGGCTGAATTTATGCTACAGATCACTTTTCTTCATTCTTTCCTAATTTGAAAGGTCATGAAACTTTCCTACTTATGTCACATTGTGTTGGGTATATGTAGCAAGGTTTTGGTAGTGGATAAGGGGCTGCCTTGTGCCGGACACAGCTGGTTCCACAATGGACCCCATGCAAGCCAAAGCTGAGCCAATCAACGAAGTTGGTGGTGCCTCTGTGAAAACATACTTAAGACGGGGCAAAAAACACCAGACATGCAGAGGAGGAAGGGGGAAAAAAGAGTGAGAACCAGCAGTACAAACACCAAGGTCAGAGAAGAAGGAGGGGGAGGAGTTTCTCCATGGTGCCAGAACAGGTATTCACATAGCAGCTTGTGGAACAGACCATGCTGGAGCAGTTGGATATTTTGTTGTTGTGGTTTGGGCCCTCAAACCAGGACATTTATGAAGGAACCACAGCCTGTGGAGAACCCATGCCGGAACAGAGTGTGAGAAGGAAGGAGTGGCAGAGAGATACTGTTATGTACTGACCATAACACCCTCCCACCTGGCTCCTTGAGCTGCTCATTGCCTCACTGAAGGGACTGCATGTAACCTGTGGCAATAACAAGGCAGGGAGGAGTCTGGAATGAAGGCATGAAGATGATTCTGGGAAAGGAGGGAGGGTGTTTTAATATTTGTGGTTTTGTTTCCTGCTACCCAAATTAGAAATTACATTTTTATTTTAATTGGTGATAAATTAACTTAATTTTACCCAAGTTGATTCTGTCTTGCCCACAATGGCAACTGGTAAGCAATCTCCTGTCATTATCTTGACCCATGAGCTTTCTTGCTCCTGTTCTTCCTGTTTTCTCCACCTGACCCACTGAGGGGGAGGGGGGGAGTGGCTGTGTGGGAGTTTCACTGTTAGCCAAGGCTAACCCACCACAAACGTGAATATATCCAAAGACCTGGTAGAGGTATGCTTGTGTTCAGTGTTTGACATGGGCCTGAATTCAGGGTCTGAGATTTCAGACATGAATTTCGGTTGAGTGGCAACAATCATTGAGCTAAGTCAAAGGTGGTGCTGCTAGTTGCTGAGTCCCAGTTGTGGTCGACATGAGCTATGGGAGTGCTACTTCTCTGTTCCTATTAGAAAAAAAAATAGTAAACATAAACTACAGATGACTGTTGCTAACAGTCCCATCTCCCAGCTGAGAAAGTAGCTTGGAGACAACAGGCAGATCAAGAGATATAAAGCACCTTTGTACTGGAATAGAAGAGAAGAAATGCACAGGTAGGGACTTGTGTCACCTATGTAGGTAACAGCCCTGCCTTTCAACTGGAGCTGTACAGCTCAGACTTCCAAATGGAAGGCTGGTTTGCTTTTGACATACTGCTGCTAGATGGTTTATGGAAAGGAAATGCCAGGATGTTTAAATAATTGAATTCACAGAATCACAAAATCACAGAATGGTTGAGGTTGGAAGGGACTTCTGGAGGTCATCTTGTCCAACCCACCCCTGTTCAAGCAGGACCACCTAGAGTCAGTTGACCAGGACTGTCCAGACAGCTTTTAAATATCTCCAAGGAGGGAGAGTACACCACCTCCCTGGGAAACTTGCTCCAGTGCTCAGTCACTCTCACACTGAAAAAGTGTTTCCTGATGTTCAGATGGAACCTCCTGTGTTTCAGGTTGTGACCATTGCCTCTTCTGCTTTCACTGAACACCACTGAAAAGAGCCTGGCTCCATCTTCTTTGCATCTTCCCTTCAGGTATTCATATACATTCATGAGATTCCCACTGAGCCTTCTCTTCACCAGGCTAAACAGTGCCAGCTCTCTCAGCCTTTCCTCATAGGAGAGATGCTCCAGTCCCTTAATCATCTTCATTGCCCTTTGCTGGACTCTCTCCAGTATGTCTATGTCTCTCTTGTACTGGGGAGCCCAGAACTGGACACAGTATACCAGGTGTGGCCTCACCAGTGCTGAGCAGACGGGAAGGATCATGTCTCTCCAACTGTTGGCAATGCTTTGCCCAATGCAGCCAAGGATACCATTGGCCGCCTTTGCTGCAAGGGCACACTGCTGGCTCATGTTCAACTTGCTGTCTGTGAGGACGCCCAGGTCCCTTTTCTGGAAGCAGCACAACCCTCTGGAGTATCAGCCACTCCTCCCAGTTTTGGTGCTTCCTGCAAAGTTGCTGAGGGTACGTTCTGCCTCATCATCCAGATCATTAATGAAGATGTTAAACAGGACTGGACTCAGTATTGACCCCTGGAGTACACTGCTAGTCACTAGACTTTTTGCCAGTGATCACCACCCTCTGGGCCCAGCCATTGTGGTGGGTTGTCCTTGACTGACTGCCAACTGCCCACCAAGCCGCTCAGCAGGACAGGGGGAGAAAAATATGGTGAAATGCTCATGTGTCAAGATAAGGACAGGGAGATCACTCAGCAATTACTGTCACAGGCAAAACAGACTTGACTTGGGGAAATTAATTTAATTTATTGGCAGTCAAACAGAGTTGGATAATGAGAAATAAGAACAAATTAAAAAAAACCGTCCTCCCAACCCTCGCTTCTTCGCAGGCTCAACTTCACTCCCAACTTTTCTACCTCCTCCTCCTGAGCAGCGCAGGGGGACAAGGAATGGGGGTTGTGGTCAGTTCATTATGCGTTGTCTCTGCCTCTCCTTCCTCCTCACACTCTTCTCCATCTCCAGCATGGGGTCCCATCCATGGGAGACAGTCCTTCACAAACTTCTCCAACTTGGGGAGGGCTATGAAGATGATCAAGGGAATGGAGCACCTCTCTTATGAAGAAAGGCTGAGAGACCTGGGTCTGTTTAGCATGGAGAAGACTGAGAGGGGATCTCATCAATGCTTATAAATATCTAAAGGGAGGGTGTCGGGAGGATGGGGCCAGACTCTTTTCAGTGGTGCCCAGCAACAGGACAAGGGGCAATGGGCACAAGCTGGAACACAGGAAATCCCATCTTGTCATGGTTTGGGACAGATTGACCAATGATGAGATGACAGATGCTCTTCCCCACCTCTCACTCCAAGGAGAGGAAGGAGAGAGATAAAGAGATTTATGAGTTTAGAAAGAACTAAACTACTTTAATAAAATATTAATAATAAAATAAAAAGGAAATAATGAAATAGATACAATATATACAAAACCATATCAAGTTCCTAGGCAGGCCCTGGGGAAGTCCCAGACTGGACTCAGTGATGGATGGAAACTGGATTCCTGATGTGGAGTCAGGAACGCACGGATCGAGATCAAAGTCAGACGAATAGACAGGGTCCTCCTTGGACATTGGCCATTGAAGAAAGAGGGCTGACCCTTTGATCCCTCAGCTTTTATACTGAGCATGACAGATGGGATGGAATACCTGTTGGTCAGTTTTGGGTCACCTGTCCTGTCCGCTCCTCCCTGCAGGTGGGACCCCTCCATGCCCCCCCAACAAGGCAAACAACCAAGTCAGCTGACCCTGGTTGCCACAGCAACAACTATAAGCAAGAGCCTCTCTGCACACCACTCCCCGGCATTAACTATAAACATAGGTCCCATCACTCCAAGAATGAACAGTTTTCCACACAACATGCTGTCAATTTCAGAGAGTTAGAAGAGGCTTAGCCAAGAAGCAAAGCCACTGAACAAAAAGTTGGCTCTGCTCCACCCCAAACCAGGATACATCTCAACATGAGGAAAAAATTCTTTACTTTGAGGGTGACAGAGCACTGGAACAGGCTGCCCAGAGAGGCTGTGAAGTCTCTTTCTCTGGAGACTCAAAACCCACCTGGACGCGTTCCTGTCCAACCTGCTCTAGGTGAATCTGCTTTGGCAGGGGAGTTGAACTAGATGATCTCCGAAGGTCCCTTCCAACCCCTCCCATTCCGTGATTCTGTGGGTCCTTCCCATGGACTGCAATTCTTCAATAACTACTCCAGCATGGGTCCTTTCCATGAGGTGCAGTCCTTGAGGAACAGACGGCTCCAGCATGGGTCCTCCACAATGTTGTCCCTTCATTCTTGACTCTTCCTGTTTCTTTTACACAGAATTTTTGAAAAAGTTTTTTTAATACAAATAGCAGTCAAAGGTAACATAAACCAAGTAGTTATAAAAAACAATTAATAAACAGCTATTTTCCCAAGTACAACTCATTAAATTTTAGAAAATTTCAGTCTTAAGGGTTCTATCTCTTCAGATTTCCAATGATTCGTTTCCGCGATCAGTGCTTTCTTCACCCTAGTATAATGAATCCAGGAATTAATTCCTTCTACCTTGATGGCAGTATAAGTCTTTAACAGCACAGTATAGGGTCTTTTCCACTTTTTCTTTAGCGGCTCATCTTTCAGGTTTTTATATAAACTGTGTCTTCTGGTTGGAACAGATGCACTGTAGTGTCCAAAGGAAGAGGAGCCTTCTGGTTCAAATACCTGTGTAAGGAGGATAAACTTTGGGAGAGAGATATTAAATATTCTTTAATCACAGCTTGTCCCTTTATATGCATCTGATTTCCCTCTGTAGTTAAATGATTGGTTGAGTACTAAATTTCAAAGGGGCTTACTCCTTTCTTTATCCCTGGAGTTATTTGAACTCTCAAAAGGGCTAAAGGAAGAGTTTCTGTCCACTTAAGATGAGTTTCCTGGCAAAGTTTGGAAATCTGCATTTTAAAATTTGTTTCATTCTTTCCACTTTCCCACTAGACTGAAGATTCCAAGGAGTGTGTCTGCAATAAAATGGGGGCTATTATCAGAAGAGATACCTTCTGTTATACCAAATCTAGGGATAATCTCTTTTAATAAGATTTTAACTACCTCTTGAGCTTTGTTGGTGCGACAAGGGAAAGCCTCAGGCCAACCAGAAAATGTATCTACCAATACCAATAAATATTTATATAGGTTGCACCTTGGCAATTCAGTGAAGTCTAGTTGTCGGTATTCCCCGGGAGTTACTCCTTGTTTTACAACTCCCCCCACAATCTATCTAGTTATTTCTGGGTTGTTAGCACAACATAAAGCACTTTTTTTTTTACTATTATATCTGTCAAACTGTGCATCTTTGGTCGAATGACATTTTTTTTTGCAGTCATTACTAGTGAGTCTGCTCCTGTGTGTAGCTCCTGATGTAATCTTTTGAGTATGGCCTCCACCATCTTCTCAGAAATTAATAGTTGTTTTAATGGAGTCACCCACCATCCTTGATCATTTTTGGAACAGTCTAATTGCTCTGCCAACTGGTTTTCTTTTTCAGTATATTTTGGGGGTGACAGTCCTAGACTGGAATTAGTGCTCCTTCAAATTTTGATTCTTTCAATGCGGCCTTCTTCGCCAACTGATCTGCTTTCTGATTTCCCAGTATAATTTCACTATTTCCCTTTTGATGGGCTTTACAATGCATTATTGCAACTTCTTTTGGCTGCAAGACCACTTGTAAAAGTTTCATTATTTCTGTTCCGTATTTGATTGGAGCTCCTTGTGAGCTTAAAAGTCCCCTTTCTCTCCAAATCGCTCCATGTGCATGAACTACTCTGAATGCATATTTAGAATCTGTGTAAATGTTAGCTCTTTTTCCTTGACTGAGTTCTAAGGCCCGCGTTAATGCAATCAGTTCAGCCTTTTGAGCAGAAATATGAGGCAGAGATTTATTCTCTAGGGTCTGAGTAAGGGTTACCACTGCATATCCAGTTCTTTGTTTTCCTTCTGACATAAAGCTGCTTCCATCCATGAATAGCTCCAATTCCACATTGGGTAAGGGTTCATCTTGTAGGTCAGGCCTGCTGGAATACACTTGTTTGATAGTGGTTAAACAATCATCCAATCTGAGCTTTCTTTTTAGAAACTTGATATCTTGCCAGTCCCAAAAAATTAAGCAAGCTAATGGTGGCTTCCAAACATGTTTCATAGTTATCAGGACCAATTAACAAATCATCCACATGCTGCAATAACATTACAGCATTATGGTCATTTTGCCATTGTTCAAGTTCTTTGGCAAGTACATTACCAAACAGTGTAGGGCTGGTTTTGAATCCTTGAGGAAGGACAGTCTAACAGAGTTGTGTCTTTCATCCCATAGTAGGATTCTCCCACTTGAAGGCAAAGATGGTCTGGCTCTGCTCATCCACAGGTATACAGAAGAAGGCATCTTTTAAATACAGTACTGTAAAGTAAATATTGCTGTTAGGAATTGAAGCAAGGAGGGTATATGGGTTTGGGACCACAGGGTGGATGTCTATCGTCCTTGTATTAATTTCTCGTAAGTCCTGTACCAATCTATATTCTGTTGAGTGAGGTTTCTTTACAGGTAGCATTGGAGTATTAAATTCCAATTGGCATTCTCATAACAGTCCATGCTCTAAAAAAGAATTTATTACAGGTTCTAATCCTTTTCTAGCCTCCAATTTAATGGGATACTGTTTTTTTCTTACCGTCTGAGCTCTCAGTTTCAATTCAGTCTTTACCGGAGTCACGTTCTTTGCTCATCCAGGTATTTTTTGATGCCCACACCAAAGGTACAACTGCATTCAGTATTTCCTCTGGAATATTCATTTCTTCATTAGGATCCTTTTTGGTTAACAAACATATCTGAGCTTTCCAGGCAGCTTCTGGAGGAATTTGTAACTGAACAGAGTCTTCCGTAAAGGTTAGCGGTGCATTCAGTTTACAAAGTAAATCCCATCCAAGCAAGGGGAGGGGACATTTTGGCATATAGAGGAGCTCATGAACTAATTTAGTATCTCCAATTGAACATTCCATAGGGTGTAAAAATGGCCTTTAAGTCTTTTTTTCCTGTTGCACCAGCAACATTTATTTTAGTTTTACTCAAGGGTCCCATACAGCTAGTTAAGACAGAGTGCATGGCCCCGCTGTCAGTTGTTGAGGAACGCAGCGGCAGACACGGTAAGACACGGCTGATGTGGCAGAGGGGGCATTGCCGGAAGCAACCACGGAGATTTAAATGGCCCTAGGGAGTGCTGGAGACCAGGGAGTGGTGCGGTAGTTCGCGCGGAAGGGCCCTGCACTCTGCTTGTTGGTCCACATCCCAGGGAAGTGCTCAAGGTCTCTGACAAAATGGTCGGCACTCACCTCAGAGCTAAAACGGGTGCTCCTACAGAGAAGGCCCCTCGGATGTGTGATGCATCCACCCAGATGGAACTGGTAAGGAGGGAAACTTCAGTACAGGTGGTAGGCTGCAGTGAGTGCCCAGACCCTTCTCCTTCTCCTGGCGGTAAGGTAAGTACTTGCACACGGCATGCACAGGTTGATGATCTGTTACGTCAGGTGGATGAGTTGCAAGAAATGATTAAAAGGTTGTGTAGTATCAGAGGAGCTGAGACAGAGATAGATAGGTGGTTTCATAACCATGCTCCTGCAGTGGATACTACCGAGAATGAGGCACCTTGGACCCTGGTGACCCACAAAAGCAGGACTACGCTTCAGCCCCCACCCTCTGGCATCAAACCAAACTAACGATATGAAGCTTTAACAGCTATAGACAACCAGGAGCAAGGTTTGCCAGGAGGACCTGCACCGTCAGCACACAGTAGACGTGGAAAAAAACAAAGATGACTGCTAGTAGTGGGTGACTCCCCGTTAAAGGGCACTGAGGCGCCCATCTACCGTCCTGATAGGGAGTCACGTGAGGTATACTGCCTCCTGGGAGCTAAGGTTCGAGATGTTGCAGAGAGGGTGTGTCGTGGTTTTGGCCGTATTGGCCGTTCAGAATGACAGATGGCCCTTCCCCCTACTCTCTCCTCAGAGAGGAGAGGAAGAGATAAGGAGATTTACAAGTTTAGAAAAAGAACTAAACTACTTTAATGAAAATAATAATAAATAAGAAAATAGTAAATAATAATAGAATAATAAAAATTAAAGAAAAAAGTATACAATATATACAAAATCATATCCAGCTCCCAGGATGACGATCGCATCACCAGCAGACACAGGGAAAGTCCCAGACTGGAGTCAGCAACGGACAGGAGCTGAATTCCGGAACTAGAGTCAGGAATGCTCGGATCGGTATCAAAGGCAGACAAACAGACAGGGTCCTCCTCAGATGTCGGCCATTGAAGAAAAAACGAGCCAGAGACCCCTTTGCCCCTTTGATCCCTCAGCTTTTATACTGAGCATGATGCATATGGGATGGAATACCCTGTTGGTCGGTTTTGGGTCACCTGTCCCATCTGCTCCTCCCTGCAGGTGGGACCCCTCTACGCTTCTCCGCTTCTGACCCTCTAACGGGGCAAAACAGCAAAATTATCTGACCTTGGTTGTTATAGCAATAAGTCTAAGCAAGAGCCTCTGTGCATACCATTCCTTGGTATAATCAGGTCTTATCACTCTGGGAGTGAACAGTTTCTGAACAATATGCTGTTAATTTCAGACCTTACTCAGTTAGAAGAGGCCCAACTAAAAAGTAAAATTACAAATCAGAAAATTGGTTCTGGTTTACCTCAAACCAGGACAGGGTGCCACAACTTGTCAAGAACACGGACTACTACCCATTGTTACTTTTTCATGTGGGCAGGAATGACACTGCAAGCCAGAACCTGGGCAGAATTAAGGAAGACTATAAAGCCCTGGGGGTACAAGTGAAAAAAACTGGTGCCCAAGTCATCTTTTCCTCCATTTTACCAGCCAGAGGAAAGGGAGCAGCCAGAAATGGACGGATAATGCATATCAACTAGCTACGTGGCTGGTGCCGTCGTGAGGGTTTTGGCTTTTATGACAATGGAACATTCTTTGATGAATACGGCCTGTTAGAGAGGGATGAGATCCACCTGTCTAGAAGGGGTAATGGAATCTTTGGCAGCAGGCTGGCCAACTTGGTGAAGTGGGCTTTAAACTGAAGGACTTGGGGGATGGAGTCCAGGGTGGCAATGCTCAAGCCAACTTAGACAACTGGGAAATAAGGCAGGCCAACCACAGTAGTGACAAATGTTCCATAGCTGCCTCCCAAGATGAGATCCAGAAGGCCAACCACCTCAAGGGTGTGAAGGCTATGGTGGATCCTCTTGCTCCCCTCCAGGGAAACCCACACGCTCAACTGCCTCTCTGAAATGCCTGTACACCAACGCACACAGCGTGGGGAATAAACAGGAAGAACTAGAGATCTGTGTCCAGTCACAGGGCCATGATCTCATTGCAATTACAGAGGCATGGTGGGATAGCTCGCATGACTGGAATGCTGTCGTGCATGGCTATGTACTTTTTAGGAAAGACAGGCCAGCGGGGCAAGGTGGCGAAGTTTCTGTCTATGTGAGACAGCAGCTGGAATGTATCAAGCTCTGCCTAGGGGTGGATGAAGAACGTGTTGAGAGCTTATGGGTAAGAATTAAGGGGCAGGCTAATATGGGAGACACTGTTGAGGGTGTTTACTACAGACCATCGGAACAGGAAAAGGAAGTTGATGAGGCTTTCTACAGACAGCTGGAAATAGCCTCACGATCACAGGCCCTGGTTCTCATGGGGGACTTCAACTACCCTGACATTTGCTGGAAAGACAACACAGCCAGACAAGCATAGTCCTGGAGGTTTCTGCAGACCATTGATGACAACTTCTTGAAACAGGTGGTAGAGGAACCAACGAGGAGAGGTGCACTGCTGGACCTTGTGCTGACAAACAAAGACAGACTGGTTGGGGATGTGAAGGCTGGGGGCAGCCTTGGCTGCAGTGACCATGAGATGGCTGAATTCAGGATTGTCGTGGTCTGGCCAGATTGGCCAATCAGAATGACAGATGGCCCTCCCCCCATCTCTCCAAAGAGAGGAGAGGAAGAAATAAGGAGATTTACGAGTTTAGAAAAAGAACTAAACTACTTTAATTAAAATAATAATAAATAAGGAAATAGTAAATAATAATAGAATAATAAAAATTAAAGAAAAAAAAAGTATACAATATATACAAAACCGTATCCAGCGTCACCAGCAGGCACAGGGAAAGTCCCAGACTGGAGTCAGCAACAGACAGGAGCTGAATTCCGGATCTGGAGTCAGGAATGCTTGGATCGGGATCAAAGGCAGACGAACAGACAGGGTCCTCCTCAGACATCGGCCATTGAAGAAAGAGACTTGACCCTTTGATCCCTTAGTTTTTATACTGAGCGTGATACATATGGGATGGAATACCCCGTTGGTCAGTTTTGGGTCACCTGTCCCGTCTGTTCCTCCCTGCAGGTGGGACCCCTCTATGCTTTTCTGCTTCCGACCCTCTAACGGGGCAAAACAGCAGAGTTAGCTGACCTTGGTTGTTATAGCAATAAGTCTAAGCAAGAGCCTCTGTGCATCCCATTCCTTGGTATAATCAGGTCTTATCACTCTGAGGGTGAACAGTTTCTGAACAATATGCTGTTCATTTCAGAGTTTAGTCAGTTAGAAGAGGCCCAGCTAAAAAGCAAAATTACAAAACAGAGAATTGGTTCTGTTTTACCTCAAACCAGGAAAAGGATCCTCCATGGAAAAAGCAGAGCAAAAAGTAGAATTCCAACCCTGGACTTCAGGAGAGCTAACTTTGGCCTCTTCAAAGACCTACTTGGAGGAATACCATGGGCTAAGGCTCTGGAAGGAAGTGGGGTGCAAGAGAGCTGGTTAATATTTAAGCACCGCTTCCTCCAAGCTCAAGATCAGTGCATCCCTAGGAGCAAGAAATCAGGCAAATGAGGCAGGAAACCTGCATGGGTGAGCAAGGAGCTTCTGGAAAAACTCAGATGGAAGAAGGAAGTCTACAGAATGTGGAAAAAGGGACTGGCCACTTGGGAGAAGTATAGGAGCGTTGTCAGAGTATGCAAGGATGCAACAAGGAAGGCTAGGACCTACTTGAAATTAAACCTGGCAAAGGATGTCAAAGACAATAAGAAGGTCTTCTTCAAGTACATCAGTAGCAAAAGGAAGACTAGGGAAAATGTGAGCTTGCTGCTGAATGAGGTAGGTGCCCTGGTGACAGAGGATGCAGAGAAGGCAGAGGTACTGAATGCCGCCTTTGATTCAGTCTTCACTGCTCAGGCCAGCCCTCAGGAACCCCAGACCCTGGAGGTAAGAGAGAGAGCCTGGAGTAAGGAAGACTCTCCCTTGATCGAGGAAGGTCGAGTTAGAGATCATTTAGGCAAACCTGACACCCACAAATCCATGGGCCCTGATTGGATGCACCTGAGAGTGCTGAGGGAGCTGGCAGATGTTATTGCGAAGCCGCTCTCCGTCATCTTTGAAAGGTCATGGAGAACAGGCGAGGTGCCTGAGGACTGGAGGAAAGCTAATGTCACTCCAGTCTTCAAAAAAGGCAAGAAGGAGGACCCAGGAAACTACAGGCCAGTCAGCCTCACCTCCATCCCTGGAAAGGTGATGGAACAGCTCACCCTGGACGTCATGTCTAAGCATGCAGAGGAAAAGAAGGTCATCGGGAGTGGTCAGCATGGATTCACCAAGGGGAAATCATGCTTGACCAATCTGATAGCCTTCTACGGTGGCATGACTGGCTGGGTGGATGAGGGGAGAGCAGGGACGTTGTCTATCTTGACTTCAGCAAGGCTTTTGACACTGTCTCCCATAACATCCTCATAGGTAACCTTAGGAAGTGTGGGTTAGATGAGTGGACAGTGAGGTGGATTGAGAACTGGCTGAATGGCAGAGCTCAGAGGGTTGTGATCAGTGGTGCACAGTCTAGTAATAATAGGAATAACCCCATACACTGGTACAGGTTAGGGGCTGACGTGCTGCAAAGCAGCTCTGCAGAGAGGGACCTTGGAGTCCTGGTGGACAACAAGTTGACCATGAGCCTGCAGTGTGCCCTTGTGGCCAAGGCAGACAATGGTCTCCTGGGACTCAGTAAAAAGAGCATGGCCAGCAGGTCAAGGGAGGTCATCCTCCCCCTCTACTCTGCCCTGGTGAGGCCACATCTGGAGTACTGCATCCAGTTCTGGGCCCCCCAGTTCAAGAAGGACAGGGAACTACTGGAGAGAGTCCAGCAGAGGGCTACAAAGATGATCAAGAGAATGGAGCACCTCTCTTATGAAGAAAGGCTGAGAGACCTAGGTCTGCTTAGCCTGGAGAAGAGATGGCTGAGAGGGGATCTTATTGATGCTTATAAATATCTAAAGGGTGGGTGTCAAGACGATGGGGCCAGACTCTTTTCAGTGGTGCCTAGCGACAGGACAAGGGGCAACGAGCACAAGCTGGAACACAGGAAATTCCATCTCAACATGAGGAAAAACATCTTTACTTTGAGGGTAACAGAGCACTGGAACAGGCTGCCCAGAGAGGTTGCGGAGTCTCCTTCTCTGAAGATATTCAAAACCCGCCTGGATGCATTCCTGTCCAGCCTGCTCTAGGTGACCCTGCTCTGGCAGGGGGGTTGGACTAGATGATTTCTGAAGGTCCCTTCCAACCCCTACCATTATGTGATTCTGTGATTCCCCATCTTAACTGGAATCAGAGGGTTAGCTGAGGAGACTTTAATATTTTCCCCCGGGCCCCTTGATTCATTATCCGAATTCTCTAGCATAATAAGGTTAGCATTCCCTATATGGTCTTGTTCCTCTGGCCCCTTTTGGTTCGAGCATTCATTCTTCCAGTGTCCTACCTGTTTACAGAAGACACATTGATTTAAACTCAAAGGAGGGCCTCTTCATACTCTGGATCCCAGTCCTGCCCCGGGATTCCTTCTATCTTTTCCCCGCTACCTCCTCCATCCGCAACTCCCCTCCTGTATCCTGAGACAACTGTCACACAAACAACATGCCAAACATTCCTTCTGGGTTTTCTTGATAAGAGCCAACAGACTATTTCCAATTTAACAAGTCAGAAGTTGTAAAAGGGACATGCACAAACACTGGCATACCGTCTATCCTGACAGCCTGTTTCAGCGGTGCCTGTATCAATGCCCTCTAGTTCTACTTGAAATAGGGCTAACATTCTCATTTCTCATTTGTCCTTTTTTTTTTTTTCAATCTTTTTCTGAATTAACTAGACTTTCTTCCTCTTTGGCCTTAGGATTACATGAGGGAGGGGAAGAAGGCACAAGCAACTGTACATGTTCATCACCTGCACAACATACAGATATATATTTCTTCTGCTTTTTCTTTTCACATTCTTTGTAACAACTCTTTCTCTTTCTTTTCTCATTAACACTTTCTACTAATACATACAGTCTATCAGCATCATTCATCAACAATTTACACTTTTTACAAGTTTCATAATTGCACTTTAAAACAAAAAACAAATCAACATATGCAACCTCATCCCATTTATCAAATCAGCAACAATAGTATTAAATTGTAAAGTCCGATTTTTCAGTCATCACTCATCGTCATCATCCAATTTATATTGTGCCCACCATTGATTACAATATCATTTTAGCTTATTTTTAATCGTGGGATCCCCTCCAAATTTATTCCAATTTTTCAGGATGCATCCTAGGGGAGAACAAGAGGGTATCTCCTGAGAAGCAGTAGTACCATATCGGTACTGAAAAAGAATTCCCTTATTCAGCAGTTACTAAAGACCCAAGGGGGACTCTAACCCCAAAGGGGACTCTAACCCCTGTTTTAGAAACGTTATTCTACAAGGGACATCTCCCTTCGTCTTCTTCTGCGTATCTCCCTTGATACGTCTTATGCAGGCCAAAATGCTCACTGCTTCTCAGTGATTTCCTCCCCTCCCTTTTCCTTATTTCAAAATACCTCTTTTTAGTAGTGTTGCACTGTTGTGTTGCTTACTGCCTGACTGCAGGAGAGAAGCCGATGGAATCCCTGATTAAAAGGTCGTTGCGCGCTGGAGTCCAATGGGACCACTGCTCCCCATCAGGTGCGGCAAGATGATCCGGGCAAGGCTGTCAGCGCAGTCCCTTCTGGGATGTCAGAAACTGTTGTCCCAAATCTGGGTTCTTTACCCGGTGTGCAAGCCAATAACACACAGAGCAGAGGTATTTCCAAGTTTATTCCATTAATGCACAGAAATGGGGTGCTCGTCCCAAGGGAGCACATCTTAGTTTCAAAAATTTCCCTTTTTATACACAAATTATTATATATTCTAACAGTTAATACATATTCTATGTTATTCTCTTTAATGATTGGTCAAGATTTCTTCACTTCCTATGTAAATTAGTGTGCAGACTCTGTTTTCTTCTTCCATTGTTCTCTTTTAAGTAGGTGGTATCATTTGGGTAGGTGGTCACTGACTCGGTGGTCACGATCTCCCCCTGCCGAAATGACCTTTTACCTACTTCTCTAATCTTGCCAGTTCTGGGTGGTTTTCTCGGTTTGCTGACCAGGCCTGCAGTTCATGATTCTCTTGACAGGAATATCCTGCTTATTAACAAAGCTACATTGTCTAGTAGTTCTTAGATAAATCATGTCTAGTTACTACCTGTGATTTCTCTATAAATGATGTTGGGGCTGTATAGATGACTTTTAGCAGCAGCGGCAGGTTCCCTTAGTTGCTTCGATTACATGTTACATTTCATTTTTCTAGTTAATATCAATTTTACTACAACAACAAGGTCACAGGTCCTGCCAAAAAACCTAGTCCTGTGTCAGTTCCTCTCCACAGGGCGCAGTTCCTGCCAGGAACCTGCTCCAGCGTGGGCTCTCCATGGGCTGCAGCTTCCTTCAGGGCATATCCACCTGCTCTGGTGTGGGTTCTTCATGGGCTGCAATGTGAATATCTGCTCCTCCGTGGATCTCCATGGGCTGCAGGGGTACAATCTGTGTCACCGTGGTCTTCACCCTGGGCTGTGCGGGAATCTCTGCTCCGGCACCTGGAGCACACTCTTCCCCTCCTTCTTCACTGACCTTGGTGTCTGCATAGTTGTTTCTTTCACATATTCTCACTTGTCTCTCCCAGCTGCTGTTGTGCAGCAGTTTTTTACCATTTCTTAAATATGTTATCACAGAGGTGATACAAATGTCACTGATTGTCTCGGCTTGGCCAGCAGCAGGTCCGTCTTGACTTCTTTCTTTTTTAATAGTTTCTACTTTTTTTTCTTACTAATTTGCTTACTTTTGTGTCCATTTAGTACTGAACAGGAAGTTTGGCATGTACCCCTATTCTTCTTATTTCTGATTTATCTTATTGATGACTATTGAATGTTTGCTGTTTTCAAATTTTAGTCAAAATTTCTTAAAATTTTCTGAGGAGTGAGTGGGAAGTTTCAGTTTAATTACAGTGTGCAGGATTAGACTATGGGAATCAATTAAGTTCTACTGTAAATTATCTTAATAATGAGAAAAGCACATAATTTTGCATTGGTTTTTGAATTAACTAACTTCATGTTCGTGTTTCAGTGGTCTAGTTCCATTGGATTTCCATAGCTTTTGAAAACTTTAGAATGTTTGCTGTTAGCTGAAGACTTTCCAAACTTTTATTGTGCTTACATTTAGCTATATAAAATTAAAGTTCTATTCTTCATGAGTAAAGCTAAGCATCTTTTGAAAGCTGTTATATTTATAAAAGGTTGTGGGTTTTTTTAATGCCTCTTCTCTTAGCAGTTAATTAAAAAAAATAATTGGAAAAATCAGAGTTGAAATAGGAAAAAGGGTCAGATAATTTTAGAAAAGCTACATTCTTCCATTAAGTAGTTGTGTAAATCAGATGTAGTAACATATTCCTCTGTCTGTTATTAAAAACACAACGAGTAACCTGGGTATAAACAGAGGATTTTGCCAGGAATGCTGGAAGCCTCTCATTGCCTGAACTGCAAAAACATCACCCTCTGCTGTCCATAAAAGACAGGAAATTGTTAACAACTGTGCTCAAGTTTCATTTGAAACACCTGAAAAAGAATATTTTCTTTTTTTCATTCCTTGTTTGCATTTTGCAAGTTATTTTTTAATGCTGTTGAAACTGTTTGAGTCCTATAATGTCACCTGTAATAATGCCGGAATTAAGACTTTTTCCCAACATTTTTTACATAAAGCACATTGGAGCAAGTGATAAAATAATCCTGACTCCTAGCACCAGCAGATTAAGTTGGCTTTTTTTTTTAAAGCTCTTCCTAAACCCTAGAAACTCAAAGGACTGTTACTTTTATGCATTCAAGGGACTTTGGATTCTACTCCAAGAGCTGAAAAGATTGTGAAATAATATATTTTGTAGAAACTAGTGGAACTATGTGAACATACTGATTTTGATTTGCAAATATTTATAGAAATTGATCTTTTGCCAAGTATTTTTAATGATAAAGTATAATCAGAATAAAGTTTAAAATTCTTACAAAATTAGGTTTTTGTATTGTAAATAGACCTATCAAGTGATGAGAAGTTTATCCATAAGAGTTCAATGCTACCGTGATACTAGAGATTAAACTTTAGTCTTCTTAAAGTTGATTACAGTTGTGCAGTTGATTTCAGCAGGCCTGGGATTTTATCACGGGCCTTTACAATAACCAAACTTCATATAAAAGTCCTAGAGATTAAAATGATGACAGAAATTTTTGTTTCCAAGTATTAACATTCCTAAAGTTATCATACTTTATGTTAATCAGGCCAAGAGGCCTTCACTGGAAAAGTGTACTTCTTGTGTATTCCATGTCCTATGTTATTGTATAGTTAAATATATGTCTGGAATGACCAGAATCTTGGGTGCTTGCTTCTTATGGGAGCTTTCTCATAAACTAAAATCTAAGTAGTTACATAGGGCATTCCTATTATCTGTTTAATAAGATCAAAATGAGAACATGCTCACAGCTGACTCAACTGCTTATTAAGAGGAGCATTTTCAGAGTGGAATTTGTTGACATTTAGAAAGTTACTAAAAAGCTTTGCATTCTGCACCAAGGTTTCTCTAGTTTTCTTCTGGATACAAGGCTATTTCAGAAGGACAAACCTTCCGAGTTCTTATCACTAAGAGCTGGAGCAGAATTAATTTTCAGTTGTGTTGGAGATGGCAGGCAGAATCTTCAGTCTGTCAGTGTGATGGCCTTAACAGCTGACCATCCAAACCAGGATTCCTATTTGTATCTTTGTCCTTTTTATCCTTTATAAAAGCTTTTATGAGTTGAGTGATGAAGAGCTTGGAACAGAATAGAATAGGTTTGGTTTAGTTTAGTTCAGTTGGATGGGACCTACAATGACCATCTAGTCCAGCTGCCTGACCACTTCAGGACTGACCAAAAGTTAAAGAGTATTATTAAGGGCCTTGTCCAAATGTCTCTTAAACACTGACATGCATGGAGAATCGACCACCTCTTTAGGAAGCCTGTTCCAGTGTTTGACCACCCTCTCTGTAAAGAAATGCTTCCTAATATCAAGTCTGAACTTCCCCCGGTTCAGCTACTTAGTTTAAGTCTAAGTAGCTTTCTCAGACCTTCTGAGCTCATAAGAAGTTTGTTACATTTTAAAATTATTTAAATTCCTTTGTCTTCAAACAGATACGTGGACCTTCTTAAGGTGATTAAACCTTATTTTTGAGCCACTTGATTCCTGTGAAAGCAAGTCCTTTGGAAAAGGAAAGATTGTGTTTCTGTTTAGTGTAAATGAGCTTTAGGTCTTAGTGGTATAGTTTTTAAACTAAATTCCACAAGAAATTGCTAGTTGTGCTGTGATACAAGCTTTATGAATTTTATTGCCAATGTTCTGTCTTTCCTTACTACAATTATTCTGATGTTACTTTTTTCTTGTGTGTGAACTAGAAAAACTGTATATTGAGACTGAGAAATCAGACAGAACATAATGTGATATTGCACTTACAAAAAAGTAAACATAAAGAATAATTTTGTATTTGATAATTTTGTAGGTACAAGCCTGTGCAGAAAGTGGATGGAGTTGCAGATGGTTTCACAGGAAGTGGTCAACAGACAGGCACATCTGCTGAACAAACTATAATTGCCCAAAGTCAACATCATCAACAGTTTTTAGGTATGAAAAGATGTGTTATACTGTTGTACAAATAAAATAAACCCTATTATCACCATGAACATCAAGTCATACAAATACAATAATTATTTTAGTTATGTCTGTTTGTCTCGCCGAGACAAACAGCTCCAGTGCTGGCACGTCCACAGCGGAGCCGGGCAATCGCAGCAAAAAGGGGCTTTTCCCAAGCTTTTCTGAGGACGGGAGAGGCCAGGGCAGCAGCAGGGACCCGCAGGGAGCCCGCTGACGAGGCAGGGGCGGAGCCTGCAGCAGCAGCGCCCAGCTCCCCCCACAAAAGGCGGCCCTAGGAAGCGCGAGTGACCAGGATGGGCAAACACGGCATGGCAGTTCGCACGAGAAGGGCGTGGAAAGCTCAAGGGAGGAGTTCAGCCATGGTCTCTAACCGAAAGACGTAGCTTCCTGCGTCTTCTGCACTTGCCAGAGCAGACATAGCCATACAAACAGAGCTCCTGTGGAAGCATGCAGCCACCCAGGCCTCTGGCTGCAGGAAGTGCCTTAACTGGCACATGGCTGGTGGATGGTAGAAGAGAATCATAGAATCATAGAATGTGATAGGTTGGAAGGGACCTTTAAAGGTCGTCTAGTCCAACCCCCCTGCAGTAAGCAGGGACATCTTCAACTACATCAGGTTGCTCAGAGCCTCATCAAGCCTGACCTTGAATGTCTCCAGGGATGGGGCCTCCACCACCTCTCTGGACAACCTGTTCCAGTGCCTCACCACCCTCATTGTAAAGAACTTCTTCCTAACGTCCAATCTAAACCTACCCTGCTCCAGTTTAAAACCATTGCCCCTCGTCCTATTGCTACATACCCCTGCAAACAGCCCCTCCCCAGCTTTCCTGTAGGCCCCCTTCAGGTACTGGAAGGCTGCTATAAGGTCTCCCCGGAGCCTTCTCTTCTCCAGGCTGAACAACCCCAACTCTCTCAGCCTGTCTTCATAGGAGAGGTGCTCCAACCCTTTGATCATCTTCGTGGCCCTCCTCTGGACCCCCTCCAACAGGTCCATGTCCTTCTTGTTCTGAGGGTTCCAGAGCTGGACGCAGTACTCCAGGTGGGGTCTCACCAGAGCAGAGTAGAGGGGGAGAATCACCTCTCTGGATCTGCTGGCCACGCTTCTTTTGATGCAGCCCAGGATGCGATTGGCCTTCTGGGCTGCAAGCGCACGTTGTTGGCTCATGTCCAGCTTTTCATCCATGAGTACCCCCAAGTCCTTCTCCGCAGGGCTGCTCTCTATCACATCATCCCCCAGCCTGTATTGATAATGAGGATTGTCCCGACCCAAGTGCAGGACCTTGCACTTTGCCTGGTTGAACTTCATGAGGTTTGCTCGGGCCCACCTCTCTAGCTCGTCCAGGTCCCTCTGGATGACATCCCGTCCCTCTGGCCTGTCAACCCCACCACTCAGCTTGGTGTCATCAGCAAACTTGCTGAGGGTGCACTTGATCCCACTGTCTATATCATTGATGAAGATGTTGAACAGCACCGGTCCCAGTACGGATCCCTGAGGGACACCACTTGTCACCCCTCTCCATCTGGACATCGAGGCATTGACCACCATCCTCTGGATGCAACCATCCAGCCAGTTCCTTATCCACTGAACAGTCCACCCATCAAATCCATATCTCTCCAACTTAGAGAGAAGGATGCTGTGGGGGACTGTGTCAAAGGCCTTGCAGAAGTCCAGGTAGACGACATCCGTAGCTCTTCCCTTGTCCACTGATGCAGTCACTCCATTGTAGAAAGCCACCAGGTTGGTCAGGCAGGACTTGTCCTTAGTAAAGCCATGCTGGCTGTCTCGAATCACCTGCCTGTCCTCCATGTGCCTTAGCATAGCTTCCAGGAGGATCTGTTCCATGATCTTCCCAGGCACAAAAGTGAGGCTGACAGGGCAGTAGTTCCCAGGGGCCTCCTTTCTACCCTTTTTAAAAATGGGTGCGATGTTTCCCTTTTTCCAGTCACCGGGGACTTCACCTGACTGCCATGACTTTTCAAATATCATGGAGAGTGGCTTGGCAACTACATCAGCCAATTCCCTCAGGACTCTGAGGTGCACCTCGTCAGGTCCCATAGACTTGTGTATATTCAGGTTCCTCAGGTGGTCACGAACCTTGTCTTCACTTACAGTGGGAGGGACTTTGTCCCCCAGGTCCCCATCTTGCGGTCCTCGACTTGGCAGGCGTGAGGAGAGAGGCTGGCAGGGAAGACCAAGGCAAAAAAGTTGTTGAGAACCTCAGCCTTCTCCTCGTCTGTTGTTACCAGTTTGCCATTCTCGGTCATCAGGGAGGGTATGCTTTCTTTAACCTTCCTTTTCTGGCTGACATACCTGTAGAAGCCCTTCTTGTTATTCTTAGCATCCCTTGCCAAGTTCAGCTCCAGCCGTGCCTTGGCCTTCCTGACCTCATCCCTACATAACCGTCCAGCATCCCTATACGCTTCCCAGGACACCTGATGCTGCTTGAACTGCCTGTGCAGTTCCTTCTTGCCTTTTAGTTTGACCAGCAGGTCCCAGCTCAGCCATGCTGGTCTCCTCCCTTTCTTGCTTGATTTCTTACACCTGGGGATCGAGAGATCTTGTGCTCTGTGGAAAGCATCCTTGAAGATCTGCCAGCTGTGTTCTGCCCCCTTGTCCCTGAGGACCATTTCCCAGGGGGTTCTATTGAAAAACTCCTTGAAGAGCCGGAGGTTTGCTTTCCTAAAATTCAGGGTCCTGACTAGGCTCCTCATCTGGCACGTATCCCTGAGGATCATGAACTCCACCAGTGTGAAGAGATGATAGCTGTGTGAGGTGCAACCAGGTGGATGATCTACTCAGCCTGGTAGCCTGGGGGACTTCAAGCACCCCGATATCTGTTGGAAGGACAACACAGAGGGGCACGAGAAGTTCTTGTAATGTGTTGATGACAACTTTCTTTTTTGAATGGTAGAGAAGCCAACAAGGAGAGGAACTATGCTGGACCTCGTCCTTACCAACAAGGAGGGGCTGGTGGGGAATGTGAAGCTCAAGGGTAGCCTTGGCTGCAGTGATCATGAAATGGTAGAATTCAAGATCCTTAGGGCAGTGAGGAGGGTACACAGCAAGCTCACTACCCTGGACTTCAGGAGAGCAGACCTGCTTGGGACCTGGTTGGCAGGGTAACATGGGAAAAAGCACTGGAGGGAAGAGGAGCCCAAAAGAGCTGGTTAGTATTCAAGGATCACCACCTTCAAGCTCAGGAGCAGTGCATCCCAAGACAGAAGTCATCAGGCAAAAAAGCCAGGAGGCCTGCATGGATGAACAAGGAGCTCCTGGACAAGCTCAAAAGCAAAAAGGAGGCCTACAGAGGGTGGAAGCAAGGACAGGTAGACTGGGTGGAATACAAAGAAACTGTCTGAATGACCATGAAACAGATTAGGCAAGCTAAAGCCCAGGTAGAATTAAATCTGGCTAGAGGCATCAAGGATAACAAGAAAAACTTCTATATGTATGTCAGAGATAAAGGGAAGAGTAGGGAAAATGTGGGCCTTCTCCGGAAGGAGACAGGAGACCTGGTTGCCCAGGATATGGAGAAGGCTGAGGTGCTGAATGACTTTTTCACCTCGGTCTTCACCAGCAAGGGCTCTAACCACACCACCCAAGTTGCAGGATGCAAAGGGAGGGGCTATGAGCATGAAGAACCGCCCACTGTAGGAGAAGATCAGGTTCGAGACCATCTGAGGAACCTGAAGGTGCACAAGTCCATGGGACCTGATGAAATCCATCCATGGGTCCTGAGGGAGCTGGCGGATGAAGTTGCTAAGCTGCTTTCCATTATATTTGAAAAGTCATGGCAGTCTGGTGAAGCTCCCGCTGATTGGAAAAGGGGAAACATAACCCCCATTTTCAGAAAGAGAAAAAAGGAAGACCCGGGGAACTACAGACCAGTCAGTCTCACCTCTGTGCCTGGCAAGATCCTGGAATCTCTGCTAAGGCACATGGAAAATGAGGAGGTGATTGGTGATAGCCAACATGGCTTCACCAAAGGCAAATTGTGCCTGACAAATTTGGTGGACTTCTAGGATGTTGCCACAGCATTGGTGGATAAGGGGAGAGCAACTGACGTCATCTACCTGGACTTATGCAAAGCGTTTAACACTGTCCCGCATGACATCCTGATCTCTAAATTGGAAAGGCATGGATTTGATGGATGGACCACTTGGTGGATAAGGAACTGGCTAGATGGCCACACTCAAAGGGTTGCAGTCAATGTCCACATGGAAACCTGTGACGAGTGGCGTTCCTCAGGGGTCAGTACTGGGACCGGTGCTGTTTAACATCTTTGTCAGCGACATGGACAGTGGGATTGAGTGCACCCTCATCAAGTTTGCCAATGACACCAAGCTGTGTGGCACGGTCGACACGCTGGAGGGAAGGGATGACATCCAGAGGGACCTGGACAGGCTTGAGAGGTGGGCCTGTGCAAACCTCATGAAGTTCAACGAGGCCAAGTGCAAGGTCCTGCACCTGGGTCATGGCAATCCCAGGCACAAATACAGATTGGGTGGAGAATGGCTTGAGAGCAGCCCTGAGGAGAAGAACTTGGGGGTGCTGGTGGATGAGAAGATAAACATGACCCAGCAATGCGTGCTTGCAGCCCAGAAAGCCAACCGCATCCTGGGCTGCATCGGGAGAAGCGTGGCCAGCAGGTCGAGGGAGGTCATTCTGCCCCTCTACTCTGCTCTCGTGAGACCCCACCTGGAGTACTGTGTCCAGCTCTGGAGTCCTCAGCAGAAGAAGGACATCGACCTGTTGGAATGGGTCCAGCAGAGGGCCATGAAGATGACCCAGAGGGCTGGAGGACCTATGCTATGAGGACAGGCTGAGAGAGTTGGGGTTGTTCAGCCTGGAGAAGAGAAGGCTCCGGGGAGACCTTATAGCAGCCTTCCAGTACCTAAAGGGGGCCTACAGGAAGGATGGGGAGGGACTCTTTATCAGGGCGTGTAGCGATAGGGCGAGGGGAGATTCAGATATTAGGAAGAAATTCTTTACTGTGAGGGTGGTGAGGCAGTGGAACAGGTTGCCCAGGGAAGTTGTGGATGCCCCTTTCCCTGGAAGTGTTCAAGGCCGGGCTGGATGGGGCTTTGAGCAACCTAGTCTAGTGGAAGGTGGCCCTGCCCATGGCAGGGGGTTTAGAACTAGATGATCTTTAAGGTCCCTTCCAACCCAAACCATTCTATGATTCTGTGTTGTCCTGTTTAAAACTCTCACTGATATCAGAACAAAAAGATACTCATAGAAGCTATATGTTCTACATTTTAAGACGTATGCAATATTTAATATGCATCATGCAGATATAAAAGAAAAAATGCACAAAATCTACTTGCATGTAGATTTGAAATATATTGCAATGCAATTGTAATGAAGCATTTTATACAAAAAATACAATCTTGCCCTAAAAACTCATTAATTTCCACTGGCTTCCCAATATTTTGAATATGCATCTAAATTAGGATTATATTTTTGCACTGCAGTTGTGTTAACCATTGACAAGAAGTTGAATCGAGTTTGTGCTGCAACATTATAAATGGAAAGAGCCAAATAGTTAAAACCAGAAACCCAAGGTTCATGATTAAAAATGTGTATTTTGTGCATTCATTGATGTAGCTAAGCATATAATTTTCTCAGTTGTGGAAGCAAATGGTAATTTAGTAATTTTCTAATGTAAAAAAGCTTATTAAATGTGTTATTGTAATAATTATACATTAGTTTTGAGTTCATATATTGGGATTTTGAAGCACCACATCCTTTGGCCTAACCTTGCTGTTACTAAAATCATTGGGAACCTTAGGCTATAGTTTGTATGATTTTGAATTTTCCCTTCCATTGTCTTCCCAGTTGACAGTGCATTTTTCCCCCTGTACCAGTGTATCTCATGGAAACATTTATGAAAAATAGTAAAAGCACATGTTGGCTACAGTTGAAAGTCTTGTAAATTTCAAACAGTATATGCTGCTGAGTCTACTAAACCCTAACATGTATGACAATGCAAAAACTATTCAGTTGATCAAAACAGAAACTATTAAATTATATTAATCTCTCATGTACTGACATGAGTATTCTGCTTCATCCTGTCTGATTCTGAAAATGTGTCAGCTTTTTTTATATACAGGTACAATTTTTTTGTGAAATCATTTTTATCTGCTGTCTGTCAAGAATAATTTAATATCTCCATTTGCTTAAAAAAATAACCATCTGGTTTGTTCGCAATTTTATTGCAAATTTAAAATATATTGAATATGAAAGACATTCCTTTTGGGGCATTATGACCTTCTAGACTATTTCTTTACATCATCTTTAAATTCTTTCTAATCAAACAGTTGGAGGCCGTCTTGGGCATAGTGATCATGAAATGATAGAGTTTTTGATTCTCAGAGAAGCAAGGAGGGGGGGGCCACCATGGACTTCCAGAGGGCAGACTTTGGTCTTTTCAGGAGCCTGCTTGACAGAGTCCCTTGGGAGGCAGTTCTGAAGGGCAAAGGTGTCCAGGAAGGCTGGACCTTTTTCAAGAAGGAACTCTTAAAGGCGCAGAAGCAGGCTGTCCCCATGTGCTGTAAAACGAGCCGATGGGGGAAAAGACTGGCCTCACTGAACAGAGAGATATAGTTACAACTCAGGGAAAAATGGAGAGTTTATGGCCTTTGGAAGAAGGGGCAGGCCACTCAGGGAGGCTACAAAGATGTTGTAAGGCTGTGTAGGGGGAAAATTAGAAAGGCCAAAGCCCAACTAGAACATAACCTGGCTTTGGATGTTAAGAACAATAAAAAGAGTTTCTATAAATATATATGTAACAAAAGGAGGACTCGGGAGAATCTCCATCCTTTATCAGATGAAGGAGGTAACATAGTGACAAAGGATGAGGAGAAGGCTGAGGTACTTAATGCCTTCTTTGCCTCAGTCTTCAGTAGTAGTACCAGTTGTTCCCTGAGTACCCAGACCCTGAGCTAGCAGGTAGGGGCAGGGAGCAGAATGAAGCCCCCTTAATCCAAAGGGAGATGGTGAGGGACCTGCTCCAACACCTGGACATACACAAGTCTGTGGGGCTGGATGGGATCCACCTGAGGGTACTGAGGAAGCTGGTGGAAGTGCTCACCAAGACACTTCCCATCGTTTACCAGTAGTCCTGGCTAATTGGGGAGGTCCCAGTTGACTGGCGTCTAGCAAATGTGACGCCCATCCACAAGAAGGGCCAGAATGAGGATCTGGGGAACTACAGGCCTGTCGGTCTGACCTCGGTGCCTAGGAAGGTCATGGAACAGATCATCCTGAGTGCCATTATGCGGCACATGAAGGACAACCAGGTGATCAGGCCCAGTCAGCATGGGTTCATGAAAGGCAGATCCTGCTTGACAAACCTGATCTCCTTCTATGACCCGCTTGGTGGATGAGGGAAAGGCTGTGGATGTTGTCTACCTAGACTTTGGTAAGGCCTTTGATACAGTTTCCCACAGCATCCTCCTGGAGAAACTGGCTGCCCATGGCTTGGATGGGAGTACTCTACGCTGGGTTAAAAACTGGCTGGGTGGCCAGGCCCAGAGAATGGTGGTGAATGGAGTTAAATCCAGTTGGTGGCTGGTCAGGAGTGGTGTTCCCCAGGTCTCAGTATTGTGTCCAGTTCTGTTTAATATCTTTATCAATGATCTGGATGAGGGGATTAAGTGCACCCTCAGTAAGCTTGCAGACGACACCAAGTTAGGTGAGTGTGTTGACCTGCTGGAGGGTAGAAAGGCTCTGAAAGAGGGATCTGGACAGGCTGGATCGATGGGCCGAGGCCAATGGTATGAGGTTCAACAAGGCCAAGTGCCGGGTCCTGCACTTGGGTCACAACAACCCCATGCAGTGCTACCGGCTTGGGGAAGAGCAGCTAGAGAGCTGCCTGGCAGAAAAGGACCTGGGGGCGTTGGTCGACTGCCAGCTGAATATGAGCCAGCAGTGTGCCCAGGTGGCCAAGAAGGCCAACAGCATCCTGGCCTGTATCAGGAACAGTGTGGTGAGCAGGACTAGGGAAGTGATCGTCCCCCTGTACTCGGCACTGGTGAGACCCCCACCTCGAGTACTGTGTTCACTTTTGGGCCCCTCTGTACCACAAAAAAGACATCGAGGTGCTGGGGCGTGTCCAGAGAAGGGCAACAAAGCTGGTGAGGGGTCTGGAGAACAAGTCTTATGAGGAGAGGCTGAGGGAGCTGGGATTGTTTAGCCTGGAGAAAAGGAGGCTGAGGGGAGACCTTATAGCTCTCTACAACTACCTGAAAGGAGGGTGTAGTGAGGTGGGTGTTGGTCTCTTCTCTCAAGAAACAAGTAATAGGGCAAGAGGAAATGGCTTCAAGTTGCACCAGGGGAGGTTTAGACTGGATATTAGGAAAAATTTCTACCCTGAAAGGGTTATTAAGCATTGGAACAGGCTGCCCAGGGAAGTGGTTGAGGCACCATCTCTGGAGGTATTTAAAAGACAGGTAGACATAGTGCTTAGAGATATGTTTTAGTGATGGTTTTTGTCAGTGTTAGGTTGATGGTTGGACTAGATGATCTGAAAGGTCCCTTCCAACCTAGACAATTCTATGATTCTACGATTCTATGAGTACAGATGATCTGAGTTCAACTAGCATATTTCTGAGACAAAATCAAGCACCTTTGCTCAAACTAGCTGAAAGTGGTTTGTACTAATATCTTTGTTCCATAGCTTAGGAAGTCCTTAAAGCCTTCCAAGCTGTTGTGGTAGCTTAGTTAGAGGAACAAGAAAACAAATGGATGATGATGGGCATTTATTGAATTATAGAATGATATAGGTTGGAAGGGACATCTGGGATCCAACCCACCCCACTCCTCAGGCATGGCCCCTATGTGTGTTTGACATCCTCATAGGGAAAAAAATTCCTAAGTGTAATTTCCCATGTTTCAGCTTGTGTCCATTGCCTCTTGTCCTTCCTTCTCTTTTGAAGGCTAAACAATCCCAGCTCTCAGCCTCTCCTTTTTTGCCATATGCTCCATCTCCCTGACCATCTTGGTGACCCTCTGCTGGGCTCACTCCAGTATGTTAATGTCTTTCTTGTACTGGGGAGCCCAAAAGTGGACACAGGACTCCAGTTGTAGTCTCATCAGTACTGAATAAAGGGTGAAAAAATTACTTCTCTTAACCTTCTGGCTACATTACTGCTAATACAGCCCAGGATGCAGTTGGCCTTGACCACAAAGGCACACTGCTGTCTCATATACTAGTTGTCCGCCAGAACCCCAGATCCTTTTCTTCAAAGCTGTTCTCTAGCTAGTCAGCCCTCAGTCTGTACTGGTGTATGGAGTTGTTCCATCCCAGATCTGGGAAATTTCCCTTTGTTGAACTCAGTGAGGTTCCTGTCACCCCATTTCTCCAGCCTGTCGAGGTCCCTCTGAGTAACAGCCCTGCCCTCCAGTGTATCAACTGCTCCCTCCAATTTAGTATCATCCAGAAACTTTCAGAGCGTGCACTCTATCCCATCATCCAAGTCATTAATAAAGATGTTAAACAGTATCAGCCCCAGTATCAATCCTTGAGAGAGCACTGGTAATCAGTCAATGGTTGGACTTTGTACCACTGATCATAACAGTGAGCATCGTCCAGCAAAATTTCCACAAATTTCCACAAATTGTCCACTTATCCAGTCCATATTTCACAGATTTGGCTATAAGAATACTATGAAAGACCAGGTCAAAGGCCTTGTTGAAGTCGAGGTGAACAACATCCAATGCTCTCCCCTAGTGCTGAGTCAGTCATCTCGTCATAGAAGGCAATCAGGTTGGTCAGGCACAATTTACCCTTGGTAACTCCATGCTGGCTGTTCCCAGTCACCTTCTTGTCCTTTCTGTGCTTGGGCATGGCTTCCAGGAGGGTTTGTTTCATAACTTTCCCAGGGATTGAGATGAGACTGACCAGCCTGTAGGTCCCTGTATCCTTCCCCTTGCCCTTCTTGAAGATGAGTGTAACATTTGCATTTTTCCAGTCATCGGAAAACTTCTTTGACCACCATGACCTTTTAATGTTGATAGAGCACAGCCTTACAATGGCATCGGCCAGCTCCTTCAACCCTTTTTGCATCCTGTGTGATCCCATAGACTTATATATGTCCAACTGGCTTAAGCGTTCTCTAACTATATTTTTCTCTACTGTGGATAATGCTTCACTCCCACAGACTGCTAGGAGGCTCAGGGGACTGAGAGGTCTTAGGGCAGTACTTACTGGTGAAAACTGAAGTAAAAAAAAGGCAATGAATACCTCATCCTTTTCCATGCCATTGGTCACTAGGTCTTCTGCCCCACTGAGTAACAGGCCCACATTTTCTTTAGCCTTCCTTTTACTGCCATCATACCTATAGAAGCTCTTCTTTTTGGCCTTCATATCCCTTGCTAGTTCCAACTCCAGTTGAACTTTGGTTTTCCTAACTTCATCCCTGCACACTTGAGCAATGTCTCTATGTTTCTCCATCAAAACCCATTCCTGCTTAGGCAATTCTATGATTCTGTGTAGTTAGCACCATTCACAACAGCTGTCTTCTGTCATGGAACAGATGCATCTCGAGTACTTCCAGAGTTTGGAGAAGTTGAAATATCTTCTCTGCCAGATGGTATTACCCTTGAGGACATAAAAGCACTGCAAAGTCTTTATCGAGAACACTGTGAGGTAAGAGAAGATCATTCTTTGAAAATTCATGTCTTCTAGTGAGAATCGGTACAACAGGATGACTGACACAAAACACATTACAGCCAGCCTACTTGTATCTGATGTGCTCCTCAAATATTTTGCTTATTCCATCGGAAAGGACATTTGCAAAAAGACTTCTCTGGAATTTCTCTCTTTACAGGGAAAGAAAATAACATGTAATAGAATACCGATACTGGAATGTAATCATGTGTAGGTTTTGAGAATTTTACATAAATTGAACTTTAGATAATATATATACAGAGATTTGCTTTTGGTTATAGGAGTTGAAATCAGATTAAATTATTATTTCTAACGTTTATGTTATAAACAAACTCACTTTTTTCTTCAGAAGCAGGTTTTTGAAAAACTTAATGCCACATTTCATATTGGATAATGTGTTTTAAAATTATTGTTGAACGTGCTTTAAAGCATGTAATGAAGTAAAAAAATTAATGAAATATTAGGTTTCCTTTGTTTTTGCAATAGCGTTAAAATTTCTGTTTAGGTGTATTCATATATGTGCTTAAGCTCTTTTCTGGAGGATTCCTTGTATTTGCACTTGGCCTGATCTGAGTCTCTGTCCACACTAGTATGGACAGTTGGAAAACTTGTTGCTAAAAAGTTATTAAAAAGGATATTATATGTTTATTTATAAACATACGTTTTACTATTTTTTCTGCAAAAAGACTGAGGGGGGAGCTATACCCCTGGGAGGAGTTAGACCGGGGAGGGGGGATGAGGTAGAAGACTATCTGTGCTTGTTTTATATTTTTTTAGGCAATAGTGGATGTTGTTGTGAATCTTCAGTTTAGCCTGATAGAAAAATTGTGGCAAACTTTCTGGCGCTATTCTCCCTCTGCTCCAGCTGACGACACAGCTATTATTGAACTGAGGTCAGTAAATGTCTCTTTTTGTTTACTGTTCACCATCATAATATAACAGCAGGAATCAAATCAAAGAAAGTCTTAATTTTACATATAGGCTAAGAACCTTTTCTGATATTAGTAGTTTTTCAGGTTAAATTTGTGTTGTGTGCTATTAGACATATAGGCTGTTGGTATATGTCAAACTGCAGCCTTGAAATGATTGTATGTCTTCTATTTTTTCCTTTGTTTGGATGTCTAAAGTCTTTTCACAATATACTGTCCGGTTTGTTTAAATTGCAAGGACCATTTTTATCATACCTCTGCATAATTTATGGGCTGGAGCAGAACTTTGGAGGCTATTTTTCCCCAGTTTCATATGAAGAAGTTAGAGAGTTTCATTTGGATGTAACAGGCACATTTATAAAGTCTTTATTAAATAATCAATTTCAAAGTCCATTGTATTTTTCTTATCTGTATGTGAATGCTTTTTCATTTGTTACATTTATTCACACCAGCAATCTGAGTGAAATAGAAAGTCGACTTCCAAAAGGAAAACTGATTACTCTGTGCAAAAATGAGTCTATTCTGAAATGGATGGGTAATTGTGACCATGTGATGTACCAGGCTTTGGTGGAGATTCTCATTCCTGATGTCCTTAGACCTATTCCTAGTAAGTTAAACACAGATAACATCTCATAAGAGTGTGTTGTATTTTGGTTTATGTGGTGATTTTTTTGTGCCTCACGTGAAACTTTTGGGAATGATTTCAAAGGATGTAAACGTAGTGTGTGTCATCTTTCCTTAATTCTATTGAGTAGGAAGGTGTACTGGAGTTGATGTAAGCATTGTATTTAAAGAAAAGGAGAGTGGATATTTCACTACATTTAGGAAAGTCTCTAGAAGTTTTAAGAATATATTTCCTTATGGAATACACTTTTGTCACTGCAAATTCTAAGTTTTTATTAATTTTAAGATAACAATGGGTTCCTTTACATACTGGCTTTAGTCTAGCTGACAGCTGTGAATGCACTATGGCCCTGAGCCTGAGTCCATTAATACCAGACAGTCTTTCCACTGACTTCAGTAGGCTTTAGTTTAAGTTTTATATATAAAAGGTCTAGTTGTTAAAAAAGCAAAATGCATGTGCTTTGTCATTTCATTTTTGGATAATTAAACATTTATGTATTATCAGTGGCTGCTAAAACCTTATCAGCTTTGATACCTATTAAACCAACATAACACTGTCATACATTTTAAGTCTTGTTTATTATTCCAGTCTACTATACTTCCTGCTCTATTTCCATTATGAAGGACTCATCAATTGATTCTAGTATTATGGCCAAATGACCATTATCAGGAATAGAGCTTTCTTTTCAAAGTTGATTTTATAGTATCCATCATTGCTCAAGCATGGTATTTTTTTAAGGCTCTTTTCGGTAGTAAATGATTTTAAATTGGTTTCCAAGAAGGATAAATTCCTTCCTAAATCATTTATTGTTTTTTATGTTGTGTTAAATATTAAAAAGAAATTATAATTACATATATATAATATAATATATAATATTAAAATAAATTGTAAAAGAAATATTGGGAACCAACAGGGAAACACCTGTGAAATGCCTTGAAGGAATTAGGCTGTGTTCCTCTAAAAAGGTGACAAGGATGATAGGCCCACGAAAGTGCTTCTATAGCAATGCAAGCAGCATGGGTAACAAACAGGAAAAGATGGAAGGCACTGTACACCTGGAAAGCTATGATTTAATCACTATCCCTGAAACTTCGTGGGATGAATCGCACGACTGGAGCGCTGCAATGGATGGCTATAAACTGTTTGAAAAGCACAGGCAAGGAAGGAAGGGTGGGGAGTTTGCCCTCTATGTAAAAAAATTGTTTGACTGCACAGACCTGTCTTTGAAAAACAGTGATGAACAGATTGAGAGCTTATGGGAAAAGCCAACAAAGGAAACATCGTGCTTGGTGTTTACTACAGGCCACCTGATAAAGAGGAGGATGTTGATGAAGCATTCTTACTTCAACTACAGGAAGCATCACGCTCGCAGGCTCTAATCCTCGTGGGGGCCTTCATTCACCCTGACACTGTCAATGTCTCCTCCCACGTCTCTCAAGACCCTGAACCTCAAGGCAGGGACTGGGGAAATGAAGTTCCTCCCATCATAGGAGAAGATCAGGTTCGAGACCACCTGAGGAACCTGAGCATACACAAGTCCGTGGGACCCGATGAGATGCATCCCAGGGTCCTGAGGGAACTGGCCGATGTAGTTGCCAAGCCACTCTCCATGATATTTGAAAAGTCATGGCAGTCAGACTACGTCCCCGGTGACTGGAAAAAGGGGAAACATTGCACCCATTTTTAAAAAGGGTAAAAAGGAGGACCCTGGGAACAACCGACCAGTCAGCCTCACTTCTGTGCCCGGGAAGATCATGGAGACCTCCTGGAAGATATGTCGAAACATATGGAAGACAGGGAGGTGATTAGAGACAGCCAACATGGCTTCAGCAAGGGCAAATCATGCCTGACTAATCTAGTGGCGTTCTACAATGGAGTGACTGCATCGGTGGACAAGGGAAGAGCTACGGATGTCATCTACCTGGACTTCTGTAAGGCCTTTGATACGGTCCCCCACAACATTCTGGCCGCTAAATTGGAGAGATATGGGTTTGATGGATGGATAAGGAACTGGCTGGATGGCCACGTCCAAAGAGTTACGGTCAACGGCTCAATGTCCAAGTGGAAACCAGTGACGAGTGGTGTCCCTCAGGGGTCCGTATTGGGACCAGTACTGTTTAGTATCTTCATCAACACTGTCGACAGTGGGATTGAGTGCACCCTCAGCAAGTTTGCGGATGACACCAAGCTGAGTGATGCAGTTGATTTGCTAGAGGGAAGGGATGGCATCCAGAGGGACCTTGAGAGGCTTGAGGAGTGGGCCCATGCGAACTTCATGAAGTTCAACAAGGCCAAGTCCAAGGTCCTGCACCTGGGTCGGGGCAACCCCCGGTATTAATACGGACTGGGGATGAATGGATTGAGAGCAGCCCTGAGGAGAAGGCCTTGGGGATACTGGTGGACGAAAAATTGGACATGAGCTGGCAATGTGCGCTCGCAGCCCAGAAAGCCAATCGCATCCTGGGCTGCATACAAGGAAGCATGGCCAGCAGGTCAATTCTGACCCTCTATTCCGCTCTCGTGAGACCCCACCTGGAGTACTGCATCCAGCTCTGGGGCATCCAGTTCTGTTAGAGCGGATCCAGAGGAGGGCCACAAAAATGATCAGAGGGCTGGAACACCTCTCCTATGAGGAAAGGCTGAGAGAGTTGGGGTTGTTCAGTCTGGAGAAGAGAAGGCTCTGGGGAGACCTTATTGCGGCCTCTCAATATATAAAGGGGGCAGATAGAGACTTTTTACCAGGGCTTGTAGTGACAGGACAAGGGGCAACGGTTTTAAACTGAAAGAGGGTAGATTCAGATTTAGATTTAGGGCTCAGGAGCATATCTGAAATGCTTGTACACCAACGCACGCAGTATGAGAAACAAACAGGATGGACTGGAAGCACTGGTTAGTTCCCAGAACTATGATATCATTGGTAGTAGTCAGACATGGTGGAACGAGTCCCACGACTGGAGTGCTGGGATGGAGGGCTGGCTACAGGCTGTTCAGGAGGGATAGGCAGGACAGGTGAGGTGGAGGCGTCGCACTATACGTAAGGGAGAAGTTTGATTGTACAGACCTTACAGTTAGCGATGATGTGGTGGAGAGCCTCTGGGTGAGGATTAGGGGGATGGAAAACAAAGGAGATGTTGTAGTGGGTGTCTACTACCGATCGCCCAGCCAGGATATAAACACTGATGAGTTATTCTATAGGCAATTAGGAGAAAGCTCTGGCTCGGTAGCCCCTTGTCCTTATGAGAGATTCCAACTTCCCAGACATCATCTGGGAATATCATACTGCTGTGATGAGCAGGTCTTGGAAATTCTTGAAGTTTGTGGGAGATAGCTTCTTGTCACAGGTACTCAGTGAGCCAACTAGGAAAGATGCCCTCCTAGACTTGCTGTTTGTGAATAGAGAAGGACTCGTGGGGGATGGGATGGTAGGTGGCTGTCTTGGCCACAGGGATCACGAAATGGTTGAGTTTAAAATTTTCAGTGTAATGAGAAAAAAGGTGAGCAGAGTTGCTACGCTGGACTTCAAGAGAGCAAACTTTAAGCTATTCAGGGAGCTACTTAGAAGAGTTCCCAGGGAATCTGCTTTTGAGGGCTTAGGAGTCCACGAGTGCTGGTCAGTTTTTAAGAACCACCTTTTAGAAGCACAGGAGCAGGCAATTCCAGCGTGTCATAAGTCAAGCAAGCGGGACAGAAGACCAGCTTGGCTGAACAGGGGACTCCTTGTGGAGCTCAAGAGGAAAAAGAAATTGTATGATCTCTGGAAGCAAGGTCAGGCTTTGCAAGAAGAGTACAGAACTGTGGTTTGTTTATGCAGGGAGAAGACACAAAAGGCCAAAGCTGAACTAGAGATGAAACTGGTCAGTGTTGTGTCAGACAGCAAGAAGGGCTTTTCTAAGTACATTAATAGCAAGAGGAGTTCTAAGGAAAACATTGGACCGATATTTGTTGAAGATGGTCACCTGACTAATAGGGATGAAGAAAAAGTGGAGGCATTCAATGCTTTTTTGGCCTCAGCCTTTAATAATACTGATAGACCTTGGGCTGCCCAGTCCCCTGAGTTGGAGGACCATGACTGCAGGAACAGTGATTTTTCATAGAGGATGTTACGGCAGGACCCCTCTCGATCATCTACCAAAGGTCTTGGGAGTCTGGGGAGGTCCCTGCTGACTGGAAGCTAGCCAATGTTATTCCAATTTACAAGAAGGGCATGAGGGAAGACCCAGGGAACTACAGACCTGTTGGTCTAACCTCAATTCCTGGAAAAATTATGGAGAAGGCTATACTGGGTGCTATTGAAAGAATAATGCAATCCTCAGGCACAGCCAACGTGGGTTCACAAAGGGAAAGTCCTGTCTAACTAATTTAATATCCTTCTATGATAAGGTCACCCGCCTAGTGGATGAAAGGAAGGCAGTGGATGTAGTCTTTCTGGATTTCAGTAAGGCTTTTGACACTGTCCCTCACAGCATCCTTCTGGACAAGTTGTCCAACTGTGGGATGAGCAGGTTCACGGTGCGCTGGGTGAAGAACTGCCTGAATGGCAGGGCTCAAAGGGTTATAGTGAATGGGGCTACATCTGGCTGGCGACCGGTCACCAGTGGTGTTCCTCAGAGTTCAATTCTAGGGCCAGTTCTGTTCATTATTTAAATCAACGATCTGGATGCAGGAGTTGAATGCACCATTAGCAACTTTGCTGACGATACCAAATTGGGAGGTGCTGTTGACTCTCTTGAGGGACAAGAGGCCTTGCAGAGGGATCTAGATAGATAGAGCATTGGGCAATCATCAATGGCATGAAATTTAACAAGTCCAAATGCTGGATTCTGCACCTGGGACAGAGTAACGCCGGGCACAAGTATGAATTGGGAGAGGAGTGGCTGGAGAGCAGCCCTGCAGAAAGGGATCTGGGGGTGCTGGTTGACGGCAGGCTCAATATGAGTCAGCAGTGTGCCCTGGCAGCCAAGAGGGCAAACCGCATCCTGGGGTGCGTTAGGAGCAGCCTGATCTAGTGAAAGGTGTCCCTGCCCATGGCAGGGGAGTTGGACCTTTAAAGGTCCCTTCCAACCCAAACCATATGATGATTCTATGATGATGATCCAGAGAGCTATGGCCCCTCCAACTACTGATGCTAGAACCCTCACTCACTCCCATAGCTGACACCACAGGCCCCAACGTGCCTACACCCCCCAGTCTGACTCCAGTAGCTGGGCACCATGTTTCACTCACGCACACAGAGGTCTCACCAGCAGCTGACACCTGTTCCTTGCAGCACACATACACAGGGACAGAGAGTGAGATTATGCAGAGCGATAGTTAAGAAAAGATTTTAAAAGAAAATATAAGAAAATAGGACAGGCTGTAGTGATCAGGCGCAGGGCTCAGCCAGACAAGCGTACTGACTGGCCCCGTTTTACCCGTGACTGACCTGTTTTATCCCCCTTTCTGTCTATCCCCCCTCTTTGTTCCTCCCTGCTTCCCCTTCCCCCTGCAAGTCCCTTCATCAGTTTGCATAGTTCTATCAATTCCTACATCCCTCCCAGTTTGGTGCTTGGGATCCCCCCTGGTTTAACATCTTATCAGTTGCAAAGTTCAGGTTGATCTTCCTGGAACTGGTGCCTGTAGTTTAAATTCCTTCCTAAAACATTTATTGCATGTTTTGCATGCTGTGTTAAATATTAAAAAGAAATTTCCTATTTACAATCCAGTATAATCCTTGTAAATACTAAGTTTTATATCCTTTCTGTGGACCAAACAATAATCACTTTATAAAGTTGCCTTAATATTTTAAGACATGGAGCCTCAGCTATCCTTGTAGCTAGCAAAGCTATTTTTGATACTGTAAATGACACCTTCTGCCATGGTGACTTCAAGTGTAATCACAGAACCATAGAACAGTTGAGTAGTTGAGGTTGGAAGGGATCTCTGGAGACTGTCTAGTCCAAACCCCCTCCCAACCTCGGCTCAAAGCAGGATCAACCAGAGCAAGTTACTCAGGACATTGTCCAGTCAGGTTCTGAATATCTCCAAGGATGGAGACTCCCCAACCTCTCTGGGCAACCTGGTCCAGTGTTTGACCACCCTAGAGTAAAAGAGATTTTTTCTTAAGTTTAAACGGAATTTCCTATGTTTCAATTTGTGCCCATTCCCTCTTGTCCTGTCACTGGGCACCACTGAGAAGAGTTTGGCTCCATCTTCAGTACACCCTCCCATCAGGTATTTAGACACATTGATAAGATCCCTCCTGAACCTTCTCTTTTCCAGGCTGAACAATCCCAGCTCTCTCTGCACCTCCTCCTATGGGAGATGTTCCGATCCCTTCATCACTGCAGTGGCTCTTCGCTGAACTTGCTACAGTATGCCCATGTCCTTCTTGTACCAGGGAGCCCAGAACTGGACACGGGACTCCAGGTGTGGCCTCACCAGTGCTGAGCAGAGAGAAAGGATCACCTCCCTCAACCTCCTGTCAACGCTGTTCCTAATGCAGCTCAGGATACCATTGTCCTCCTTTGCTGCAATGGCACGTTACTGGCTCACGTTCAGCTTGTTGTCCACCAGGACCCCCACGCCCTTCTCCGCAAAGCTGCTTTCCAGCCAGTCAGCCCCTAGCCTGTACTGGTGCATTGTGTTGTTCCTCCCCAGGGGCAGGACTTGGCATTTCCCTTTGTTGGACTGCATGAGGTTCCTGTCTGCCCATTTCTCCAGCCTGTCGAGGTCCCTCTGAATGGCACAACAGCCATCTGGTCTATCAACCGCTCCTCCCAATTCTGGAACATCTGCAAACTTGCTGAGGGTGCGCTCTGTCACATCGTCCAGGTCATTAATGCAGTTGTTAAACAGTATTGGCCCGAGGATCAACCCCGGGGGACACCACTAGAGGCTGGCCTCCAGCTAGACTTTATGCTTCTGATTACAACCGTCTGGGCCTGGCAGTTCAGCCAGTTTTCAGTTCACCTCACTGTCCACTTATCTAACCTGTACTTTGTCAGCTTGTCTATGAGGATATTATGGGAGACAGTGTCGAAAGCCTTGCTAAAGTCAAGATAAACAGCATCCGCTGCTCTCCCCTCGTCCACCAAGCTAGTTGACTCATTGTAGAAGGCTTATCAGGTTGGTCAGGCATAATTTCCCATTCCTAAATCCATGCTGATTCCTACCAAGCACCTTCTTTGGAAATGGCTTCCAGGATTATTTTATCCATCCTCTTCCCGGGAATAGAGGTGAGGCTGACCAGCCTGCGGTTCCCCAGATCCTCCTTCTTGCCCTTCTTGAAGCTTGGAGTGTCATTTGCTTTCTTCCAGCCCCCAGGAACCTCCCCTGATCACCATGACTGTTCAAAGATAATTGAGAGTAGCCTCAACACTCATGGGTGCATCCCATCAGGTCCCATGGATTTGTGCATCTCCAATTTGTTTACATGTTTCCCTAACTGGGTCCTCCTCTATTGAGGAAAATTCTTCCTTGCTGCAGACTACTTTCCCTCTGGTCTCAGAGGCCTGGGATTCCCAAAGGCAATCCTTATCAGTAAAGACTCAGGAGTAGAAGGCATTCAGTACCTCAGCCTTTCCCATGTCCTTTGTCATCAGGTTTCCTGCCCCATTCAGCAGCAGGCCCGCGTTTTCTCTGGTCTTCATTTTGCTGCTGATGTACCTGTAGAAACCCTTAATGTTGCTCTTCACATCCCTCGCCAGTTTCAACTCCAGGTGGGCTTTGGCTTTCCTAACACCATCTCTGCACACTTGGACTGGGTCACTTGCCCCTTTTTCCAGCTCCTGTATGCTTCCTTTTCATGTTTGAGTTTAGTTGGGAGCTCCTTGTTCGTCCGTGCAGACCTGTCACCTTTTCTTGATTTCCTGCTCGTTGTGATGGACCATTCTTGAGCTTGGAGGAGGTGATCCTTGAATATCAAACGGGTCTCCTAGACCTCCTCTGCTCTCCAGGACTGTCTCCCATGGGATTCTTCCAAGCAGGTCCCTGCACAGGCCAAAGTATGCTCTCCTGAAGTTTGGAGTTGCCATTTGCCTTGTTTCCTCCTCTCAGGATTCTCAGCTCCACCATCTCATGGTCAATGCAGCCCAGGCTTCCCCCCCCAACCTTCGCATCACCAACCAGTTTGTAAGAATTGTAAGAAAAGCTTCCTTGCTTGTAAGAATTGCGTCCAGCAGAGCGTCTCCCCTTCAGCCCTGTTTTGCTGATTACAAGCTTTTCCATAACACCCTGCACCCTTTGCTTGCCAACCCATTCCACCACTCCCTCGCTTGATTGTGAGTCGTCATCTCCCTCCCCTGTCATTTCTAGTTTAAAGTTCTTCTCACCAGGTTGGCCAGTGTTGGAGTGGGAGATGGGCCCGGAGTAACGATGGAGTCTCAATATGAGTATGATCGTTCTCCCTTTATTCAAGTTTTCACAGAGTATATAGAGAGAGGCAATAAGAGCATGCGCTAGCGGCAGCTATATGATTGGCTTACAGTCTCTGTTCACGCGCTGTCCATGCAGTTCATTCACAGATCAGATTGGTTACAAGAATTCACATAGTAAATTACTTAGTCATTAGCACAACATGTTTTCTACCTTCTCAGTTCCTGTTTTTCCCATGTACTAATTCCATCTTCTACCACCTGTTTTGCCCTTAATCTAATCTCTCATAGTAGGGAGGCTGGCTCACGTGACCATTTTCTCTCAGACACATTCCTACAATACCCCCTTTTTCTTCTTGAGCCAGCCAGACCTTATGCATGGCATTTTCTATCATGTCAGTCACTTTGCGGAGAACACACGAGGCTACCATAATCAATAATAATATAACCAACAATAGCATGAGCCCTTGCTTTAGGAAGTCTGATAACCATCCCGTTATACCCCATGAGCTTAACCAATCATCGAAACCGTTTTTAACCGCTTTTAATTTGGACATGCTATCCTTCAGATCCCGTAACTGCTTATGAATGGATGATGAGTGGTCAGAAAGGTTCATACAACACATACCTTCAAAATCTTCACATCCATGACCCTGAGCTAACAGCAAAAAGTCAATAGCCGCTCAATTTTGCAACGTAGCATCCCGAATGCTATCAGCATCAGTAAGCAAGCTAGATAGGATTTCAGTTGTAAGGTTTATCTGTTTACTTGCCCAACACCCTATCTTATTCAACATATTTAATGCTGTTGCTGTTCCTAGCGAAGGAAGAATACTTAGCCCTTCTCTTTGTCCGAGATTCGAAAATGTTATATGGTCGTCACAGGATGGAGTGAAGGTATGAACTGTTCTCTTGGCTCTGTGGTTACTGTGTGCTCTGCTCACTGTGTCTTTGGCCGTATGCAGGCCTCTGCTCATAGATCTGCCACATCTCCCCCTTTTTTGTTTAACACCAGACCATTTATTAACAAGGTCGCCATGACTTGTGCTTCTGCTCGTTGTGACGCTCTTAGCCGGTTATATACTAAACACAATTAAAAACAGAATCAAAAAGAACCCTGCTAAGGCAATAAATACCCAGATTCCTAAATTTAGCCCAGAAAGCCAATTTCTTTGGATTTACCCACGAGAAATCCTTTTGTAATATTTCAAATACATTGCGGTTGCTGACAGCACAAGCGACCCTGGAAAAACAATCGTGGTAACATTTCAATCATCATAGTTACTGGTTTTGAAAGGGTATGTGGCAAAAATACCCACTCTAACGCAGTCAGGCTCTTTGCGAGTGCATCATCCCACTGTCCTATCAGGGTGTAAAGTTGAAATTCTTGTAGGAAGGTGTTCAATGCGTCTTGCAGCAGTAGTAGACTATATCTTATCTTGCAACATACTGTAATGCCTTCTGAGCTGTTGGGGTTAATGAACATAGAACTTATGGGGGGGGCAGGGGCAGACACAGTGCTTCAGGGCATCCCCTGTACCTTCAAAGTGTGCTCATGTCTCTCTCCCCCTCTCTGACCCGAGACAGCCTCCTTATATCCTGCACTGGATTGAGTGGAGGAGTACAGGCTAGAGTCACTGCATGCATGGCCAGCGCATGCAGCGAGTCCCACCAGACTCTCCTGCACTGGATCGAGTAGAAAAGTACAGGCTAGAGTCGCTGCACACGTGGCCAGCGTATGCAGCGAGTCTCACCAAACTCATGATCCAGCTTTGCTAACAGTGGCTGTCTGATACCTGACTACATTGTTGTAATCCCTTCTTGTTATCTTCTTCTGTGAAGGTCAGGTTCTCATGGATACACACATAGTTTTTAGAGCAACATATTCTACAACTCGTACAAGGGTACGATGCAAAGCGGCATTTACAGCTGATCATATAATGCTTATTAAACACGGCAAACAGCATACTAAACATAACAGACAAATTCCTTCCACACAGGCGATGAGTATAATTTGCTTCAACCAACCCCACCCCCAAGTCCATCCAGCAAAGAGATTTCACCCAGTGGTCTCCACAAGTTGCTGGTTCGGTCGGTGCAGTTCCTGCAGCTGGGCATGGATGGATTTGGAGTGCTCACTTAGATTCATACAATACAGTCCTTTAAAATCTTGACAACCATGTCTGTGAGCTGAAAGCAAAAAATCAGTAGCAGTTCTGTTTTGCAACATCGCATATCGAATACTATCTACATCTAGCAATAACTCAGAAATAGCTGGACTAGTAGCATTGCTAAACTTATCCTTGGCAGCAAGAGAGTCCTTGTTATCACGAATCCTTGACAGCAAAAGAGTCCTCATTAGCAAGAGCGCATGTGGACTCCCTGTTCTTGCTGGTACTGTGCTTTGATCTTCTTCCACAACAGGCCAAGGTTCTCAAGCAGCTGGATAAGGTGTTTGTGAGTCCATTACAGGCTTATGTCATCCAAATGTTTTTCTTGCCAGCACCCGAGACTGAATAACAATTGGTGTGATATATGTGTTTTCCAGCACCCAGGTGTGAGTCCCTTGAGTGTATTTACAGTCCTCCTCGCCGATTTTCCGTTGCTTTCCCATATTCCACCCCCTTGCTCAAGAGACCGCTTCTGCTGGGTTCATTTTAGTCTCGCAGGGTATAACACAGAGCAATCTACTAAGGCATGCAATAACATAGACACATATAGGAAAAAACCAAAAACATATCTCTATGGTACTGCTTTGAATCAGGTGTCCTATTTCTCTTTTTCTGATGCTTTCTCGTAATGCTTATGGCATACTTTTGTGCTAACGTGGCACATTTCCCATCTAATTGTTCCTGTTTGGTTTCAGTTTGGTTTGTTTTTTTTTTTCCCCTCTTTTTTTTTTCCTCTTTTTTGTTTTTTCTTTTTTTTTCTTCCATCGCTTACGACTGACATAAAAGTCTGCCTTTGCAACAAGAGCTCAGTTTCTCATTTTTCCTTAAGTTTCTCATTTTCCTACAGAGCATCCTATAGATTTTGGCTCAACTCCTTTTCCCAATCAACCATGATCTTATAGACAAACGACAAACAACCAGCGATACGCCCTGCACGGGCGAGCCGTTCCCGAGAGTGTAAACGTGTCGGCTCGTGAAAACTCCCCCAATATTTCAGGACTTCCATCGGTTCTACAGCCCATCCTGGTGTATCTACCTGGGGCGCGCTCGCCTTTACGTCTAAACATTGTGTATATACAAACTTCTTCACTTGACGGAGTGTCAGCCCTGGTTGCATACGAGAACAGTACCACACCGGGCAGAACACCTGCTCAAGTGGAGTCACCTAACGACACTGCACACAACAAAAAACAAACAGTAGCACACATGCTGATCAGCAGGTATAAGCTGGCGCCCACACACACTTACACAGCAGACATACAAAACCAGCACTTCTATCTCAGGGAGACGGCTGGGGAGGGGAGGGGGCAAGGCGGGCAATGGCAGGAGCAAACAGCTCCAGCTCTGTCCTTCTCTGCTGACATTCTGCCTCCTCCCTCGGCCTCAGGTGGAGCAGAGGGGATCAGCAGGGGATTGTCCCAGACCTTCGGACCTGGCCTGTTCGATCCCCCTCCCGTGGGTTGTAATGCTGAAAAAGCCCCGGCCGCCGTGGCTCGCTCCGCCTTCATATCTTGTAAGGTCGATAACACCAACCACCATGTCGTCGCTAACGGTGATGCCTCTTTGTCTCCTTTACTTATCACTTCCCACAGTTTTTTCCCAACAGCCTCCCATATTTCTGGTTTAAAAGCTGTCTGGGGCTCTGGTGCGAATCCGTTCTCTCTGCACCAGGTTAACAACCTTCGGAGCATACGCTCATCGTATTTCACCCCTCTCTTAGAGAGGATATGCAGGAGAAGTCTTAATATAGCCCCTTCTTCTTTTGTTACTTGTTGTCCCATCTCCTGCCCCGGCTTAATCAGTTTGAGCAACAGTTTCGCTGGTGTTTCAATCCCTCTCTTAGAGAGGATCCCAGCGAGTAGCGTGGCCGCAGCTTCTGTTTCCATAGCTGCGCCTGGGAGGTGAGGAGCGACCTCACGCCGTTGTCTGCTCCCGCTGATGCACCCAAGCAGATCGTCTCCCAGCCGAAGTTTCCCACTCCCCTCCTCTAGCTGCTTACCGCAGTCTTGGAGAACTCAGTCGCGCTGAACCATCCTCTGCTACCAGATGTTGGAGTGGGAGACGGACCCGGAGTAACGATGGAGTCTCAATATGAGTATGATCGTTCTCCTTTTATTCCAGTTTTCACAGAGTAGATATAGACAGCAATAAGAGCACGCGCTAGCGGCAGCTATATGATTGGCTTACAGTCTCTGTTCACGCGCTGTCCATGCAGTTCGTTCCCAGATCAGATTGGTTACAAGAATTCACATAGTAAATTGCTTAGTCATTAGCACAACATGTTTTCTACCTTCTCAGTTCCCATTTTTCCCATGTACTAATTCCATCTTCTAGCACCTGTTTTGCTCTTAATCTAATCTCTCATAGTAGGGAGGCTGGCTCACGTGACCATTTTCTCTCAGACACATTCCTACAGGCCAGCCTGTTGGTAAAGATGGTTTTGCCCCACTTGGTCAGGTGGATCCCATCTCTCTCTAGCAGTCTTCAATCCTTAAAAAAGGGTCCCCATGGTCATAAAATACATTGTCATCGTCAGCCGGGCAACCAACTGTTGACCCACAGGATCCTTCCATTCCTCCTCAAGCCCTTGCTTCTCACTGGAAAGATCAAGGAGAACATTACCTGGGCCCCCATGCCCTTGACCATTGCCTCCAGATGCGTGTAGTCACACTTGATATGCTCCAGGTCTCCTCTGGCAGTATCGTTGGTGCCCACATGAAGATTCGCAAGGAGTAATAGTCCGAGGGTCGGACAAACCTTGGCGATATCTCCACAGCATCCCGGATCCGACCCCCAGCAAGCAGTAAACCTCCCAACACAGCAGGTCAGGTTGGCAGATGCGGACCCCCATCCCTTACAGCATGGAGTCTCCCACTATTATCACTTGCCACTTCCTTCTGGTGCTGCTGCGTGGCTCAGGCTTAGCTAGCTTGGCTGCTTCATTGGACAGAGTTCCCAGACCCTCATCTGCTTCGAAGGTACTGAGCCTGTTCTTTAGTTGGATATATGCAGGTGGAGCAGGAGCCTTCTTCCTGTTGCCTTCGCCATTTCCTAACCCAATAAGCACAGACCACCTGATCCTCCTTCAATACAGCTGAGGGTTCAGGCTGCAGGGTCCTAGCAGCAGCAGCAGTTCTAGCAAAAGACCAGAGCCACTGTGTATTACTGGCAGTAGAACCTTTCCCCTGAGAATGGCCTTTTTATCTCTTCACAAATGACAAGATGGACAGTAACAAACTTGTTTGGGAGTTCCTATTCCAGGCAGAGAAGTTATGTTCAACATATTTTTCACATTGTATTTCTCAATTTCAGCAATTACAAGTACCGGAAAGACTGCAAAATCTTATTATTTGTGAGATTTGTGTAGGAGAGAGATTTCAGATGAGAACCCAAGCTTTTTGAATGCTTATCTAAAATAAATGTTCTCCTCGTAACTTTTTTTGCTACATCATTTAATGTGTGTTTAGTAACACTTTGCAAACTATCAGAATGAACTTAGGCCGTTTATTTTGCACCAGATTGTTCTTAAGATTCTCTGGAAGAGGTTTTTGGCAATTTTGATGATAGCCAGATCAACTTGAAGAATGTTTGAGGCACGTAGGTGCTTAGGCTTTTGGTAACGGCTGGGTATGTTAACCTCTATTTACAGGACAGAGGACAACAATTTTTTTTAATTTAATGTGTCATTTTCAGAGCTCATTAGAAATTTGTGATCACTCTATACATCACTGTCCTCTAATAATATAGTGTTTAGCTAGAAAGAGGGAATATTATTTCTTTAGAATTTAAAATTCCTCTTTCTTCATAGCTAAAGACTTTTTTTAAAATCAGGATGACACTGAGCTGCTTCTTTCCACACTTATTTTTTCAAACAGATCATCCTGTAATACAGTGGGGTGGGTGAAAAGGATCTTATGTTAGGTGTTTTACATAGCATTTGTCCAGAAAAAAAATAATATTTTCCTTAAAGAACTAAATATCATTGACACATTATTTACAGTATTCCTTATACTTTGACTTTTTCTTATTCTGCGAGTAATAAATTAACATGAGTGAATGCTTAGTTAATTAGTAAGTGCATACAAAAATGTTTACGTAGAAGCATAAGTGAGTTAGATGATTGACAGTACAAAAGAACATTTGTTCTTCGCCTGGAAACCTCAAGAAAGAAAAAGGACAAAAAAAAAAGGACAAAAAAAGCCTGTTCCATAGAGCTAATACAGAAATTTTATAAATCCAAATTAAATTGCAAATGAGCATCCACATTTGGGGGCAGTTACATAAACTAGTTATCACTATAAATTTGAAGAAAAGGATGCTGTGAAAAATAAAATATTTCTTTCTTTTTAAGCAGATGATTGGCTAACTTTGCTAGCAGAAGTTCTTAATTACAGGATTCATCGATTACTCAAGTTGAAAAAGGGCATTTCTCATATTAGGTGACTTCCATTAACCATTAATTCTTACTCTACCAAACATGGTGTTTTGCCTCATAAACAAAATCCAGTCTTTACTTGGACTGTTTCTTCTTAGAGGTAGTGAAAAAAAAATCACTTAAAGATAATATGATTTCCCTTTTCTAATTTTTTCTTCTTCATTACTGTAGCAGCATTCATTCTCCACCACCAAGATTTCACAGCAGTAAGAGCAAGTAGTTAAACACATTCTTATATATTGCTTATTGATACTGTCTTTGAACACTGCACATTGCATTTTGTTCTTCAGAACTAAAATAAACAGCACGTTGGCAACGGTTCAGGGTACTTCGAGCTTACTTGAGGAAACTGCAGTATTGCAATAATTGCCATTTCCTGTAGGGTTTTGCTCTTTAAAAGCAAAAGCACTTAGGCAAAAATTGAAGGCGGAAAATTCATGATGAAAGTTTTCAGGAGATAGGAAACAATTGTTGCAATTACTGATGAACCTGTAGGAATGCCAAAAAGAATTTTCACTGCTGATCATAAGTTTCTTGAAAGGGTCTTAGGTGAAGTGGTCAGTTCTGTTTGGTAAATCAGAAACTAAATAATTGTTACATAATATAGAATCAAAGAATAATTCAGGTTGGAAGGGACCTCAGGAGGTCTCCAGTCCAACCTCCTGCTCAAAGTATGGTCAGTGCTGAATTCAGACCAGTTTGCTCAGGGCTTTACCCAGTTGGGTCTTGAAAACATCTAAGGACGGAAACTACACAAACCTCTCTGGGCAACCAGTTGCACTGCTTAACTGTCCTCCTGGGTTGCTTGTGCCCTGCTTTGTTGTCCCTCTAGCAGATATTGGGGTTGTTCAAGTCTCTCATGAGAACCAGAGCCCGTGAACATGAGGCTTATTCCAGTTGCCTGAAGAAGACCTGTTTTGGCTTTACATGGCAAGGTTTCGGTAGAGGTGGGGGGTGCAGGGATGGCTTCTATGAGAAGACACCAGAAGCTGTCCCCATGTCAGAAAGAGCCAGTTTCAGCCAGCTGCAAGATGGACCCGCCACTGGACAAAGTCAGAGCCAATCAGAGACATTGGTAGCACCTCTGTGATAACAAATTTAAGAAGGGGGGGGGAAAAACCTGCTGCACAACAGCAGCTGGGAGAGAGGCATGAGAATATGTGGTGAGAGAAACAACTATGCAGACACCAAGGTCAGTGAAGAAGGAGAGGGGGGAGGCGCTCCAGGTGCCGGAGCAGAGATTCCCCTGCAGCCCAGGGTGAAGACCATGGTGAAGCACATTGTCACCCTGCAGCCCATGGAGGACCCCACGCGAGAGCAGGTGGGTGTGCTCTGAAGGAAGATGCAGCCCGTGGAGAGCCCATGCTAGAGCAGGCTTCTGGCAGGACCTGTGACCCAGTGGGGAGACTCACACTGGAGCAGTCTGTTCTTGTAGGACCGCACCCTGTGGAAAGGACCCATGCTGGAGCAGTTTGTGAACTGCAGCCTATGGGAAGGACCCACGTTGGAGAAGGTTGTGAAGGACTGTCTCCCACGGGTGGGACCCCACAATGGAGCAGGGGAAGAGCGTGAGGAGGAAGGAGAGGCAGAGACAAAGCGTTATGAACTGACCGCAACCCCCATTCTCCGTCCCCCCGCACCGCTCAGGGGGAGGAGGTAGAAGAGTCGGGAGTGAAGCTGAGCCTGGGAAGAAGGGAGAGGTGGGGGGAAGGTGGCTTTAGATTTGTTCTTATTCCTCATTATCCTACTCTGTTTAATCGGCAATAAATTAAATTAATCTTCCCCAAGCCGAGCCTGTTTTGCCTGTGACAGTAATTGCTGAATGATCTCCCTGTCCTTATCTCGACCCACGAGCTTTTCATCCCATTTTTCTCCCCCGTTCTGTTGAGAAGGGGGAGCAATAGAGCAGCTTGGTGGGCACCTGGCGGTCAGCCAAGGTCAACCCACCTCAAGACTTCATCTACTTCTTCCTGATGAGGCAGTCTGTATCAGATACCCACAACACCACCCACATTGCTACGTCATCTAACCCAGATCCTTAAGCTCTCAACTGGCTTATCATCCATTCCTAGGCAAAGCTCCATGCATTCCAGCTCCTCTTTCATATAGAGCGCCTTCTTGGCTTGTTTTCCCTAAAGATTCTGCATCCATCCATTGCAGCACTCCAGTTGTATGAGCCATCCCACAATATCTCTGTGATCCCTGAGATCGTAGCCCTGCAAATGCTCACGGATATCTAATTCCTCCTATTTTTCCCCCATGTTGCATGCATAAGCGTGCAGGCACTTCAGAGAGGCACCCAGTTGTACCAATTTCCTCAAAAGGGCATGAAAGCTTTCCCATAATGCTGATCTCCTGACACTTCCTTAGTTATGTGCATATGCTTGAAGTGGTCCACTTTCAACCTGGTTTTGTTGATTATGAGGTCCCTCCTGTTTACCCCACATCCTTTGCTTGCCCATCCAGTCTATGACTTCCTCACTTGACTGTTGGTCATCCCTTACCCATCATTCCTGGTGTAAAGCTCTCCTTACCAGGTTGGCCAGCCTGTTGGCAAAGCTGTTTGTGCCCCACTTGGTCATGTGGATCCTGTCTCTGCCTAGCAGTCCTCCATCCTCAAAGAGGATTCCGTGGTCATAGTGGCACAGTCTAGTTGGAGGTCAGTAAATAGCGGTGTACCCCAGGCGTCAATACTGGGTCCAATACTGTTCAGCGGCTTCATTAGTGATCTGGATGACGGGGCAGAGCGTACCCTCAGCAAGTTGGCTGATGACACAAAACTGGGAAGAGTGGCTGATACATCACAGGGTTGTGCTGCCATCCAGAGGGACCTCAACAAGATGGAGAAATGGGCTGACAGGAACCTCGTGTACTTCAACAATGAGGAGTGCCAAGTCCTGCCCCTGGGGAGGAAGAACCCCATGCCAGGGGAGCCAGACAGCTGGAAAGCAGCTTTGCAGAAAAGGACCTGCGGGTCCTGGTGGACACCAAGCTGAACGTGAGCCAGCAGTGTGCCCTTGCCGCAAAGAGGGCTAATGGTATCCTGGGCTGCATTAGGCAAAGCATTGCCGGTAGGTCCAGGTAGGTGATCCTTCCCCTTTATTCAGCACTAGTCGAGTACTGTGTACCTGGAGTCCTGTGTCCAGTTCTGGGCTCTCCAGTACAAGAGAGACATGGACATACTGGAGAGAGTCCAATGAAGGCCCATGAATTGGCAGTGCTTAACTGTCCTCAAGGTGAAAAAAATTCTCCTATCAGGTCAAGACCTTTTTTTCAATTTATGTCCGGTGTCTATCACCCTTCTGCCATGCATCATTGTGAAGAATCTGACTCCATCTTCTTGATACCTTGTAGGTATTGAAAGGCTTCTATTGGGTCCCCCCTAATCTTTCTCTTTTCCAGGGTGAACAAACCTAGTCCCCTCAGCCTCTCTTCATAAGGTATGTGCTCCAGCCCCCTGACCACGTCAGTGGCCCTCTGCTGAACTTGCTCCAGTTTATCAACAGCCTTCTTGTATTGGGAGGGATCCAAACCCTAAACTGGATAAATCTCTGAGCCAATAAATGCAGCAGATTTCAATGTGGAATATTTAAATACCGAGGATGCAAAAGCTTTCAAAAGAGGCATTTTGCCATCTTTTTAATCTTATTTTTATTCTTTAATGTTTAGGTGCCTTGACCCAAGCCATTCGCAATTTTGCAAAAAGCCTTGAAGGTTGGCTTTCTAGTGCCATGAACAATATTCCACAGAGAATGATACAAACCAAGGTAAACAACATTTACTGCAGTTTTAGTCACTTTATGCAATTGTACACTAGATGTCATTTAAGATTTAAAAGTAGCGGCATTTTAATTTTTATGTGAAATATCATATTTAGGTTGAACTTCAAACATGAATCATGGGATTGGAAATAACTTTGTTTTGCCAAAAAAAATTAATAGGAAAAACTGCATTTGTTCCATTATACGTGAATTGAAATATCTGAGGGCTCATAAATAAATACAGCAATTTTAATTTAAAATAGATGAAACAGAAGACCTGTTGATAATAAAATGTGTTAAGATAAATGGATTTCTTCATAGGTTGCCGCTGTAAGTGCCTTTGCCCAGACTTTGAGAAGATACACATCTCTTAATCACCTGGCTCAGGCAGCTCGGGCTGTGCTTCAGAACACTTCTCAGATCAACCAGATGCTCAATGATCTCAACCGTGTTGATTTTGCCAATGTACAGGTACCTGTGGCTCTAAAAACCAGACTTTAAAAAAAATTGTTATTTCCCCCCAAATTTTTAATTTTTATTGTTAGTTCTTATTATTCCATCAAGAAAGCCAAGTGGGAATATTTTGCTGATTTTTATACATGCAGTGATTCATTTGAAACTTTCCAGCTTACGTTTTGGCCGTAAGGAAAATAAAACCTCAGAACCATTATCTATTTCCATTTTCTCTGAAGTCTTCTTATCTTTCAGACCATGCATTCTGCCAATTTTTATTTAATGCAGATTAAAGTGTAGAGTACATGTGTTCTTAGAATGAGCAGTATGAACAATGCCTGAAGATGAAATCTTGGATAGTAGCATAGCTTCTGATCTTCCATAAAAAAATATTGATCATACAGCACTATTTCTAGTACCAATTGTTTCATTACATTTATTTTTATTTCAGAGACAATATCATTACTATACTTTCTTTAATTGTTTGTGTTTACATTTCCTACCTTTTCTAAGTAACTAGTTAGAACTAGTTTCCAGTTAGCTGTAAAATATCAATTTATTATTTTTCATTAGATTTAGAAAAAGGTTTCCCTTTTACCTCTTTCTTCTCCTTAGAAGAAACAACATTTTATTCTCCGGTTGCTCAACTATCTGATGTGGTCCAGATTACTGGTAGTCATACATTTGTCTTCTTTCATAAACAAACATTTTAACACTTTTTCTCTTAACAGAAGTTCAGAAATTCACTAGCAACAGTTAAATTCTTTTTGCTTGTTGCAAAGACCTTTGAATAAATAAAATTTAACACAGATATAGTTATATTGCATAATGATGTGTAAACTACCTAAGATTTAGTATGTGACCAAATATATGGTATATTAAATATACCTGTGGTAAGATATAGGATCTATGAATGTTGAGATGTTAACTTGGCATGTGATGGCTAGAGTTTAAGAATACGGCCTATATTAAATTGATATTGGTTTTCTCTAAGTTCCATTTAACAGAACTGTCGTATTGGTCTTATTTAGACTTAAAAATGTAATATAGTCACATTCCATTATAATACTTTGAATTGCTCATTGTTGTACATGGACTGTGTTTGTCCAATTGTGTGCTATTTATATTACTCATTAAGCAATGTGTAATATATTGCAGACTGTGGATAAACACAACAATCTTTTTTGCCTATAAAACAAAGCTCTTTTTAAGTGAGGTGATTAAAAAATGTAACAGAAATTGTATTTGGTCTTAACTCCTTCAAAGCACTAGGAACCATGGTACTTTGGTTTCTTGGTTCCTCTTTATTTCTTACTCTCTCTACTTCCATTTGACTGCCCTTTTCGCTCCTTGTTCCTGTAGTCTCAAGCCTGAAATTTTTACTAGAAAATTTATGAATGAGGGAAGTTGAAAATTAATATGGAACATTGCAATATATTTGTGGTTTTTACATTGTATTGGGGGGGGGGGCTTTATTTGATGCCAATTTTTATACTTTGGGTTAATTACTCTCATTTTCTTCCAACCAAATTGAAAGAGACATGAAAATAAAAATACTCATTAGTTTGCCTAATAAGTGTATTTCATCATTTTAATTTAATTGTTCAGTCTTTAAGAATAATTTACATTTTGTGTTTTGCTTTCATGTTTGCCATGTGTTGTAACAGGAACAGGCTTCCTGGGTGTGTCAGTGTGATGACAATATGGTTCAAAGACTAGAAACAGATTTCAAGATGACTCTTCAGCAGCAGAGCACTCTGGAGCAGTGGGCTGCCTGGCTTGATAATGTAATGATGCAAGCATTGAAACCATATGAAGGAAGACCCAGCTTTCCTAAAGCAGCACGGCAATTTCTTTTAAAATGGTCTTTCTACAGGTAGTTCTTAATAGTCTTCTAAATTATTTTAGCTATTTTATTATTTGCTGAACTGTATGCTGTAGTAATGTTGACAAAATTAATATCAGACAATAGTTCCCAAGAAATTAAGAGCACCCCCCCCCCGCAAGATTAGTGTTGTTAACATTAAACACAGGGCTATGTGCAACTCAGCAGTGGATGAAATGATCCTGTATATCATTTTAAAGGCCTTGTGCAAGTGTATTGAGGTTAGAATTTTATCCGGATTTGGAAACATGCTATGAAACATTTTGGATTGAGTAGCTATACAATTTTAAAGCCAATGTTCTTAATACTATTTATTAAAATACCGTGGCTTCTATTTTTATTATATAGGGAAAACAAAATATTTTTTAATGTGTAAAAAGAACATCAAGATAAATATTCCATGTCATCTACTATTGTATCAGTTATCATAGTAAAGCTAGGGTTTTTTTGAAAATGGTACATTGTAGCATTTACTTTCTGAGGGCATCATATGGATGTTTTCATCCACAATCTGCATTTTTCTATTATAGGGTATATACAAACTTATTTAAATTTTACAAGTTTAAAACCCATTACAGTTAAAAGCTTTGAACTAGGAATGTGAGCACAACAGACAATATTTTGATGGACTACTTTGTTTAAATTTAAATAATCTTAATACAATTTTATTATTTAAAATTTTAACAAAAAACTTCCTTCCACTAAGGTCAGTTTTTATGTGCGCTCACATATTGGTAATTGTGCATATAGCAAAACAAAACCCTTCCTGTCTTTTTGAAAATTTAGTTTCTAGTTGTGTAATATCGTCTCCAACCATACTTTCAGGAAAAAGGGAGAGGCAAATAATTGTCTTTCCCAGACATTTTTTTCTGAAGACACCATAAATCAGCTGTTTGTTGATAGCATTACTTTAAAAAAATATTATTCCTGAAGTGCATATTCCATATGAATAAATTATTAAAGAATTGTGATATTTATTTCATAAATTTTTTTTTCCCCCATATTTAAATAGCTCAATGGTGATTCGAGATTTAACCTTACGCAGTGCTGCTAGCTTTGGCTCTTTTCATCTGATCCGCTTGCTTTATGATGAGTACATGTTTTACTTAGTAGAACATCGTGTTGCTCAGGCAACAGGAGAGACACCTATCGCAGTTATGGGAGAGGTAAGATAATATGCAAGACAATAGATTGGTGAATTTAGTGATTAATTTGGATATGCATCTACAATTTTTTTTTAACATTCACATGGAGCTATGGGATATTTTGTAATATAACTATTGCAGATTTAGTTGCAAATACATTAGCATCTTCAAAGTTGGGTTATATACCTTAATCCATGTTTCCTTGGCTGATTGTTTTTCAGAGTACTAAAACCACAATGACTTCTAATGCTTTGAGCTTGCTTCAAAAAAAAAAAAAAAAAAAAAGAAGGCAGATCAACCTACTAGGTAGAAACCTACTTTTTTGAGTTCTGTAAAACTAAATAGTTTATATGAAAATAATAAAGAAACAGAATAATAGGAAATTTGCTTTCAGGGATCTGTTTACACATATTTACACATACTTAAAATTCCAATACAAATATTTACACAAATGAGTAGTCCCATTGACTTCAGAAGGGTGGCTCAAATGCAGAAGTTTGTTTTGCTTCAGTTGTACTGTTCACGCGTATTGGTTGTATGTGGCAAGGCTTGGGGGGGGGGGCACGGCACTGCAGGGTCAGGGCTGCAGGGGTGACCTCTGTGAGAAGAGGTAAGGGACTTCCCTGTGCCAGACAGAACCAGTTCTAGCCGGCTTGGCAATGGATCCACGCAGGCCAAAGCTGAGCCAGTCAGCAAAGTTTTGGTTGCTTCTGTGAAAACATATTTAAGAAGGGGCAGAAAACACCAGACAGGCGCAGGAGGAGGGAATAAGAGAGAGTGAGAAACAGCAGAGGGAACACCAAGATCAGAGCAGTAGGAGATGCTCCATGATGGAGCAGATATTCCTGGCAGCCTGTGGAGAACCTCCGGAGCAGAGGGGTATATCCAAAGGAACCGAAGCCTGTGGAGAACCCACAACAGACCAGAGGAAAAGTGCGAGAAGGAAGGAGGGGTAGAGAAAAACTGCTATGTACTGACCACAAGCCCCCCTGCACTCACTGAAGGGATTGAGTGTCACTTGCGACAATAACACAGGGGAAAGAGAGGTGCTTGGAGTGAAGTTGAGCCTGGGAAAAGGGGAAGAAAGATGTTTTCCTTAAGTGTTTAAGTGCTTTGTTCTTTTTTGCTTTTGCTTCCCACTACTCAAATCAGTAATTAAATATTTATTTTAATTGGCAATAAGTTAAATTAAATTCCCCAAGTCAAGTCTGTTTTGCCCATGACAGTAATTGGTAAGTGATCTCCCTGTCTTTATCTTCATACATGAGCTTTCTCACTCCAGTTCTTCCTATTTTCTCCCCCAACCCTCTGGACAGGGGGTGGGGAAGGCTGGATGCGTGCTTGGCTGTTAACTAGGGCCAACCAACAACAACATGCATGGAGTGAAAGTAGCACAGAAGTACTTGCAGGATTGGGACGTGGCATATTTTCATGCCTGTATTTCAATGTATTTTGTTTAAAATAAACAGAGCAAAAGTCTCACTTCAGAACCACTGTGTCTTATGAGTCCATGGTATTTGCAAACTGAAGTTTACCTCAGACCTCTTATTTTCAGTATCTCACCTAACCATTAATTTTGTGTAAGTTGCTTAAGAATTCACATTATCTTAGGAGTTATTGTCAAGAAATTGTACTTTTAATGTGCTAAAAAAATGGATAGATGTGGACATACAATAGATGGTTCACCAGACTGAAGCTTAATGTTTCTATACTTGACAATAATTATATCATGGTTTATCCTACTGATAAGTTGTAAGTTACCTTGCATGATTTGATATATCATTCTTCCCTCAGGATATATTAAATAGTATCATTAAATATTATGAAAAAAAATGTACTTTTTCATAGAGATGGGGAGTCTTGGCTTAACTTGTAGTTTCATTGATATGACATGCTTTAGAAAAAATAAATGAGTGTTTCCATTTAGATATTTGATTAAACTCTGCCGTTACATTTATAGAAAAGTATTGCCAAAGTGTAGCATTGGTATGTTCTTGTTTTCTTGACAGACATTGTATATGTTAAATGTAATGTTTTTGGTGTACTGTGGGACTTCCTATAATGTTTTGGTAAACTTAAGATGGATATGATCTTTGAAAGAAAATATCTAATCTAAATCTTTTAGAGGTGAGAAGGGATGTAAATATTCATTAAATGCATGGCTGCTTGTGTTTCTCTGCATTTACTGACTGTGGTTGAAATAAAACAGGAAAGACTAAGGCTAGTTTGACAAACACTGGAAGCCAGTATAAACTGGCTTGTGTATAAGCTTTGCAGCTGAGAAAAACACTCTGTCTCCTCTGCTCCCATCCCCTTAGCTTTGGGCACTGATGTTGGCACAATACTCAGGCAGTCCTGTGGTTAACTGGATCAGAGAATTCATCCTGTGCAAAATAACCCTGTTAAAATTGTGGGGTTTTTTTTCTTGGGTCAGTTCTGTCCTGTGGTTCTTTGCACGGCCATGTGAACACTTAGGTTGAAAGGATGGGTATAGGGAGGTGAGGAGGGAGTATGTGAGGGAACCTGGAGGGATATGGTTGCTGCTGCTTATGCTGGTTTAGTGTTCACTGAAGTTTTATCTTTCTGTATTTCTGAAGAGGACTGAATCAGGTATGGTTAGAAATATATTTATCTAAATATTTTACTCCTTTCATTTGAGATTCACTCACCAAATTATGCTCTGTTGCTTCTCATTTAAGAGAAGGGTAGATGAAGGAGGAAGAAAGGTTGCATTTTTACTTGTGAGCAACTTTTCACATTGTTTTTATATAAGTAAACTAGTTAGCAGAATACACTGTAATAACCATAAATCCTATTTTCAGTGGTGCCATTTATTTACCTTACATATAGTTTTGCTACATTATAACTGCCTTTAGTGACACATCTTCTCAGGGGAACTTTTAAAAGAGCTTTTGGTTAAAATATTGCAGTTTAAAAATGGTCACAGGTCATATTTTTCCAGCTTTCTACAGCAGAAATATCTCACTCAAAGCAACAAAGGCCTTGACATGTCACCATAAAAAAAGCAAAAACATATGCTTAAGTTTATATTCCATTTTTTTAATTGCTGAGGATTTTTTATTTTAATGTTAATTTTCTTAATATGAACACATATATGATGGAATGGAAAAATGAACTGGTATACTATGGACATGACTGCAGTCACATGCATGCACTTTCATACTAGCCACAAGCCATTGGAGCATAGTACTGGCATCATCATAGATAATCTAAGGTCATGTTTGTGCAGGACTGCGTCCACACTTTTTATTGTTTGTTTTGCAGTTTGGCAATTTAAATGCTATATCCCCTGGAAATATGGATAAAGGTAAGCAGTCAAATCTCTCAAATATATAATTTTATATAGAACTAATGTGTTTCTTGGAGCAAAACAAGTCCTTATTTTTTGTTAAAATATAGTAAAGTGGAATCTAAAGCTGTATCATAATTTCAATTACGTGTATATTACTATCATATGGGTACAATATGCTATACATGATATATAGTAAATAATAATTACTAGAATACTCTAGGTTCCTAATAGGAAAATCTTTTTTTAAATATTTATTATTTACATGAAAAAATTCAAAATTTCACCCAGAATTTAGCTGTATATCCTGGTTGGAGTTGAAGGGGATGGACTGGTGGAAAAAGGAAGATATGAGCATGTACATATATCTACATTTGTAGTGAATGATGGGTTTGATAAGGGAAGATGATGAAATTCAGTCCAAGCACTTGCCAAATAACTTGCTAATTGTTACTGAAGGACATAGTAAGAAATGAGTTTGTCCTCTTTGTAGATTGAGGGCTTAGTTTGTTCTCCATTCTTACACTGGTTGTATGATTTAGAGCAAGCCAATCTCTCTTCATTTCAGTTTCCTTATCAGTAAAATGAGATAACATTAGAGAGAGCTCATTACCCTATTTATCTGTAGTATTGACTTTTCCCAATAAAATGTTGAGCTTTCACTTTCTACTTTGTCAGGTTGCTACACTTTCCTGTGTTTTCATATTTCATGTTATTTGCAAAATAAAGGCCCTTGTATTTAGATTATTTTTTTCCTCGGTTGTTTTTTTTTTGTGCAGATGAGGGCAGCGAAGTTGAAAGCGAAATAGAAGAAGAGCTGGATGAAAATGGAGAGCCACAAGCCAAGAGGGAGAAAACCGAACTAAACCAGGCATTTCAGGTGGGCTGCATGCAGCAGCCAGCGCTTGAGAGTGGAGTAGAGCAGAGCCTCCTGAACCCACTTCATAATGAGCACATTGTTACAAATACTCAGACTATCAGACAATGCAGTGCTACTGGAAATACATATACTGCAGTCTAATATTGAAGCACTCCCCCAACTACATTAGCCCTGTTGATGCTGGACTTGGAGGGGAGGGAGAATAGGTCTGAAAGTTGACTTATCAAATTTTAGCTGTGCTGAACATTACCTTTTACTAAAGTCATGAAATTAAATGGGTGTATGCATTTTGCTAGATGTTTAAAAAAATTTGTAAGCAAAAATCATTTTACATTGGTTACTCGATATTATGAGTTTTCCTAGTTTCAAGTGTCAAGGAAAATTTTTGCTAAGCTTTTAATGTTAATGCTTTTGTCCTCTTAAAATTAAAATAACTTATTTTTTTCATAGTTTAAAATATTTTAATGTTAATTATTTGTCATAATGATTTCATATACATAGGTTTTTAATTAGATGCGCTTCTGTGAAATATTAAAAGAAATACTGGAGGCATACCCATTTGACAGCAGATGCATCAAATTTGTTATAAAAGGTGCTTTTCATTGAACAGAACTAGAAGACACTATTTTGATGAAATTGTGAGCATTAAGGGGGTATTTTTATCATAATGTTGGAGGGGTGGGAAGATCTACTGTTTTCTTTCTGTAAGGAAGAAGTGTTTTTGCTGCATTTACAAATGCAGAATGAGTGATAGAATTGTAACAATGTGGTAATGTGTACACTGTAGTCATACCTAGTTCTCTGATCACCATTTAAACAATACAAGCTTCCTTTAAAATCAACAGCTCCAGATTTTATTTGCATGCCAATTCCTGTGGCTTTGTAGACTACTGATTCTATATTTGAGACCACTGCACAGATGTTTTTGTTTGTTGCATGGTACTGTAGTTGATAGAAAATGATCCAGAAAAGAAGTTACTTGTTTTTTTTAAGCGTACATGCTACTTATGCTGAACTGGACATACAGGAAAACATTCCTTTTGGATGTCTTTCTTCTATTCCAGGTCTTTTCCTACTACTAGTTCAATCTGCTGCTTTCATAAATCATAATTTAGAGAATGTAAGGAATGTAGCAACCTGCATCATTTTCTTCTCAAAATATATTTCCTGATTATTAAAGTGAATTTAAGTTTTTACAAAAATTTAATAAGGTCGTGTAACCGGCACACCTCACTTGTACTTATTTCCAATTACATTGAATTTGAATAGGTGTCTAGATGGACCATTGCCATTTAAGAATGTACATCAGGGATCATTGTACCTCGGCTATTACATGGTGCCTTAAACAGAACTGAAGCTAAGATTTAGTATTTTTTGTTAATCTTAACTCTTAAAATTTATTCAGCATGGTGTGCCTGTCACTTTCAAATTTCCTAAGCATTAAGGGCAGGTTACGTAGTCTTCAAAGAAATAAAAAGGGGGGTTTATTACAAAGTGATTTTAATATCCCTCTTAAAATTGATAATAAAACTATTTTTTCCTGTTTCTAGCTGAATTTCACTTTATTACAGATAAAATTTGCTTGGGAACTTGAAAAGGAAAACTAGCTTTAATACCAACTTCAAATACTGTTAACAAAGTAAATGGACCCTAGTCATAAGCATGGTTTTATATTTTTAAACCCTTGTCAGATTTTAATTTTGAAAAGTCAGACTAAATAAATGAGCAGGTACATAATGCAGCACGTATTTTCAATTTGTATATGTGGTAGGGTGTCAGCCTGATGCTATGTTTTAATGATTACATCTTATAGTGATAGCTTATACAGTCCATATTAATTGACATTAAACATCTCCGATTTTTTCCTGATTATTTTAAACATTTTCATTATTTTTAAAGCAGACGCATGGATTCGCTAAGCTAAAATAATGAAAATAAATAAATAAATAAAAACAAAAAAGTGAAGGAGGGAATAAAAAAAAATCAATTGTGTAGAAAGGACTGTATAAAAAATTTAGTCTCATTTTATCTAGTGTGACTGTTGATATTTATTTTTTTTAAAGTCATATATACCAAATGGGTGAACATCATGTGACACGAACAGTGTATTTTTAGCAAAGAAATTTGTTACATATGCTCCAAGAATGGTTACGGATTAATTAAGATGTCCTAACATTTTATGGGGTACAAAATTATTTGTAAATTGCTTAACAGAATTTGGAGGCCAACCCATCCTGCTCCATTCTATGTAGGCACAATTCCTACTGATGTCAGTAGATGGTTTTTTGTCTCAGCAAAAAGTGCAAATGAGGTTTATGTTAATTTATCTCAAAATTCACCTATGCACTGAATCCTCATAGATTTTGTTCTCCCAAATATCACTGCATCCTGTTTTTTCCCCTTAGAAATCAGCACCCTTCACCAAAACTCCTGAGAACTAACCTATGATAAATACTTAACCCCTTTTATTTTGCATTATAAGGTTTTTAACAAGTAAAATAAAATGAAATATTCAGCATTTTTCATTTTTAACTTAGGGTGTTCTATGCTGTACTGATGGTCTGTATTGCCTGGTTTCAAATTTTGTGTTGACAAACCTGAAATGTTTGTTTATCATTGTCCTTTATTGGTAGAATGTTAGATTTGTTGTTGCTGAGAGAAAAGTATGGTTGTAACACGTAAATCTTGATTGCTAAGATGATGTGGGACCTGAATATCTTTTGATTGATGCTTTGAACAGTTGATTACTGTTCATGTAGCACAAAAAGAAAACAAAATATACGCATACAGAGATAGAATGTATATCATGGATTCTAATAGCAGTTATCAAAACAAATTGGAACTATCCCCGATTCAGATAACTGAATGGAGTTTATATTTCTATGCTTATCAACTAATTATTCTCTCAATTTTTTAAGTAACGTTTTCCCCACTTTAACAAATATTTTAAAAAATTAAGTTGCTGTAAGCTGCTGTGTATACTTACAGGTTTGAGATTTTTTTTTGTGCTTTGCTTTTAAATTTACTGCAATTTTGATCAAATGTACACATATGAAACAATTTACACACTTTTGATATTTGTTAATAGATGGGTATTGTTAATAATTTGAGAACAGAAATATGGATACCTCAGTCCAAATTATGTAGTGTGTAGCATGTGGCTGAATTGCCACTCTGAAGCCTGCTTAACTCTAAAGAGCTGTAGCAAGCATCCACTGGCTAGACATTATAAGATAAGGGCTCATATGATTTGTGGATTTTACACAATCTTGATGTGAAATTAAAAATAATTACTTTAGAGACACTTCCCCTATTAACACAAATAACTTAGCGAACACTGTGGTGGAATGGGTATTGTTGAATTTTTCAAAACATGGCCCAATTTTCACGAGTTCTATATTTAGGAAAGGCTGTTAATACATTTTTGTATGTCTCATTTCTCATTGTAAATCAGTTTTAAAAAAAAAAAAAAAAAGCCCTCTTTTCAGTTATCTATTTCTGCGTTTTATTATTGTACTGTAGCATGCTTTGTGCACCTTTTTTTTTACTGTTCCATTAAAAAGTTTGGAGAATATTTTTTTAAATTGTTTACTTACAAAATGATTATGTACAGCATTTCTGCCTTTAGTTCACAAACATGCAAAATGATGTGCTGGTGTACTGTCACTGAGGAATGTATAGATCTATAAAACATTTTAATTTAAACTGAAGCATTTTTAAATGTCTAAAACACTGCTTCTGTTCAAAATATTTTCCACGGGGGAAGACCTGACCTGATATATTTGTGGTTCTAACCAAATTATATCAGCATTGTTTAGAAAAACATTTTTATTAGAGCTACATTGCAATCTAACTTATAGAGTGGTTTTACAAAATAAAATAACCTTTTCTAGTCATGAAAAAAATTGGTAAAAAAATAACTTTTTTAATAATGTAAATATTTTTGGTACTTCATGTGACAGTGATTTCAGAATTTAAAACATTAATTTGAGAGATCGGTATAAGTTTCTCAAAATTGCATCCTTGTCTCTGTAGAACAGTAAAATTATCATGTCTGTGGTTTAAAAACAGGTCAATGAAGGGTATTCTAGTATCTTTGCTACTTCATTGATAAAAAGAAAAAAAAAATCAGGAATAGAGGCATAAATACAAAATACTTCAGTTTAGCCTTAGAAAATTAATTTAATGTAATGCCTTGCATTAACCCTTTGAGCATTGTAAGGATACGCTTTTTAGGTAATTTAATTAGACCACTGAAGATATTCTATATATTTAAGAAACTAATTGTCTTGTAGAAATTTTGTTTTTTGAATTTTTAAATTAAATACTTGCATACTAGACTGAAATGATTTCATTACAGAAGGCTCAATAGATTTAGGCTAAATTATTCACTGCCATCAACATGTGCTGTCTGGTGCAAAACTACTTCTGCTATTTTATTTTTATAATTGCATAAATATCCAGAGAAATCAAATATTTGACTCTACAGACATAAATTGTTTAAGATGCCTTTAAGAGATGGAGGTATAGAAAAAAAAAATATTTGTACTATTTTGAAAGTCTCTTTAGGGTAATATTAAAATACACTAATACTGTAAATGAAAACCTTAAATAAAACCAAACCCACTTAGTTAACAAGATAATGAATTTCACAGAACCCTTGGTACGTTTGCAATCAAATTTTCTGCAGTTTGTCTGATAAATAGACAAAAAGGACACTGTTGTATTCATATTACTTTTAACATTCAGTCACTGTGATATAAACTAATGGAAAGACAGAGATACTAGATTCAGCTTCCTCTACAGGGATGCAGTTTAGATAACTTATTGAATGTCAAAATTTAGAAAGAGGAAAAAAACCAAACACCTAAAAATTGCATCTGCTTTATGCTGTGTTGAAAAAGTCCTTTGTTCTTACAAGTAGCACTTACCAGAACAAGAGAAGACATTCAGAAGCAAGTAGAGCTGTTGAAAGTTATAGATAGAAATACCACCTTACTGAGCTTTTCTACTGGTTCCTTGCAGTAGCAATCAGCAACACCAGGTGCAGATGTATTTATTTGAATCTAGCTGAGTGAAAGAAAAAGTTTCATTACGTTGTTTAGTGGAATTACATCAATAGTATAGTGCAAGTAAGTTATAAAGGTTTTTAGTCAGTTCATGCAAATTCATGCATAATTAAAATGCAATACTCAAAGGATTTTAATTTAACAAGTTTATTCATAATTTACTGTAAATGCCAGTTTGCATGCCTTGAACGTTGCTGCTAGTGATTTTCTATGCCAGCAGACCTGAGTTTAATTTACTCGTTTTACTTAAGAAATAGTAAAAGCCACTTACAAAGTGACTGAAAAGGGTTTTTTTGAGGCAAATATGCCTTAGTTTGACCATTTAAACTCTCTTGGTTTATTCTGATTTTTTTCTTTTAAAAAAAAGAAACCCAGCAATTAAAATGTTGGGATTGGAAGCCCTGAGTAATTAAACATTTAGTAAAAATTGTTCTTGTAAATTGATCATTAAGGCTGAAATTCATAGTAGAGAAGAAAGTCCATAACGAGACTATGAGCATCAAAATGACCCTCACTTATATCTGAATTGGGGAAATCCTCTTATGTTCTTAAGTTCTTCCTTGATTGTGGAGCAAATGTCTTGCGAGAATTTTCAACACTGGGTGAACTCTACTCTAAAATAATAAATATTTTAAAAGAATTAAGACTGTGGGGGGACAACCTCATCTTGATTGGTGTTTACCAGGGACCTAATCCAGTATCTTTTGACTCGCTGATATCAACAATAGTTGTTTTTTTTTTCTTTTAGTTTGGTTTTTTTTGCACAAAGAATACTAAAGGGTTCCCAAATACATTGTTAAAGTGATTGTTTTGTATTGAAGCATTAAATATCATATTAAAGTAATCCAATAAAGCAATTTAAAATGTCATAAAAATATAATTTTGTACCAAAGCAAGTTTCTCATCTTCACTGGAAATTTGGATTTACAGTAATAACTAATGAGGCTATTGAATAAACTTTGAGTGCCTTTCAAACACTTGGGAAATTTTGCCTCAGGTGGTAATTAGGTTAATTCTAGAACTTTCCAATCAGTAATTCTGTCATCACTCAGGGCTTTCTTACCTTCTAGGAAACTTACTTGGTTCCATTTATTTTCTACTGTATTTTTTTAAAGTGCCATCATTTAAATTTCACTTAGTAAGTGGCAGATTACAATATTCAGTCCCACAGGTGCAGAAATGTAATAACACTAGGAGAAATTGAACTTTTGTTTTCCTATTTACTGCATAAATTATGTAAATTAAGAAATCAACGTTTTTGTAGACTGTACATGTGACATAATGTAATGTTGTTTTTCAGTTTTTGAATTAGTTGAACACACTTTTTAATTATTTAAGGAAAACATCTTTACAGAATAATTTGATAGGGTTTTTTGTATAATGTATTTGATTTTGTAAATATGTATTTCCTGATGTGATATTTTTTTTTTTGGTGAGAAATGCTAAATCTTTTAGTATCTCATGTCCTCTCAAAATTGGAAGGAGCTAAATAATAGTTTGTGGGCAATTTGTATTGTGTACTGTACAATAACTAGGAAACTTTTATAATTATAAAAATATATATTAACTTTTAGTGTGTTGTTTAAAAATAATGACTGGAACATACTAAAGACAGTAGGATTTTTCTGAATATTTCAGACATGAACTCAGGCTAGTTTTCTTGTGTTTTTCAAAACAAAATTGTGTATTGTCTTCTGAAATAAATAAATTTGTTTTCCTGTTACAAACATTTGACATTTGAATTGTTTTGGGGTTTATATAATTAATTATTTTAAATTGTAATACTATTGATTTTAAAAGAAAAATTATTTCAACTTATGCCTTTTAAATAAGACATTTAATATTTATGTAGCAGTATTAGGAGTAAAAAACTAACACCGAGTGTTTCTCAGACTGCAAGAGAGATTATTATTTGAGGTGTCAACTTGATTAAATAGCTGTTCATGCTTCAAATAACTGCAGAATATAATATGTTAATTTAAATATCAAGAATAATTTTCCATTCTAAATTTAGCTAGCTAAAATAGGGTTGTTAGGAGCAAGACGACTTTGGCATCTGGACTCCATTGCTGTTAATGTATGACCACCAAAGCCTACTACTGCAAGTTTTGCTTTAGTAAAATTATGAAAATATTTGCAGCATTAACTTATTTCAGCGTACTTAATATGAAAACAAAGAATAAAGTCTCTATCGTATCAAGCCATGTTTCTCATGGATCTCTAATGTGTGTTCCTGACAGTGTGTTTTACATCTAAAAATGCAGAATGCTATTTTAATTGGGGAAGACCCACCAAGTAACAGAATGCTAGAACATTAAAGTGAGCTTAGAACACCTCAAGCTCATATAAAGCTTAGAAAAAAGATAGGAAAGCTGCCTCATAGAGCTTGAATTTATCTTGTTTGGGAAGTTCAGTTTATGAGTATCATAATCCACAGTTGCCTATCTCATACGGTTTATTTCAACTAAGGTCCAAAAGCTTATTACAAATACAATACTGGCTCCTGCAATTAATCCTATCAATCAGACATGTCTCTAAGCACCACATCTACCCATCTTTTAAATACCTCCAGGGATGGTGACTCAACCACTTCCCTGGGCAGCCTGTTCCAATGTTTGATATAACCCTTTCAGGGTAGAAATTTTTCCTAATATCCAGTCTAAACCTCCTCTAGCGCAACTTGAGGCCATTTCCTCTTGCCCTATCACTTGTTTCTTGGGAGAAGAGACCAACCCCCACCTTGCTACACCCTCCTTTCAGGTAGTTGTAGAGAGCGATAAGGTCTCCCCTCAGCCTCCTTTTCTCCAGGCTAAACAACCCCAGTTCCCTCAGCTGCTCCTCATAAGACTTGTTCTCTAGACCCCTCACCAGCTTTGTTGCCCTTCTCTGGACACACATTTATGTTTACAAAATCCTCCTAATCGTAATCCTCCTAACTGAGACTTCCTGTCCTAGCTGGTGCTTTGGTTGAGACTGAGTAGGTCTAGTTCCAGCACACATCTGGTAGAGAAAGAGATGTAAAAGACATCTTTCATCCTGACTGCCAGTATTTGGAAATATTATTAAATTCTTTTTCAGCGACAGTGTTACCATAAAGAATGTTCAGGATTCACCCTCTGTTATTGTTAATATTAATTAAAATAGCTTAATCATTTAAATTATAAATGGAAGTTTAGTTCAACCTCCCCCCAGTGCTGTAATATAGATCCCATAGCATACAATATGGCAGAAATGGTGGAAATACAGGGGAAATGCAAGGTATTGTAAGAAGACATCAGAATAAGATGGGTTACACATCAAACTACTATTTTTATTACTTCTGCAAGGTGATTTTTCTGCACAATGTTGATATTATCAAGTAAGTTACATTCTATATTGAGTTATTTTAAATGTATTTAATTTGCCTCACCTCAGGCAATCACTTCTAATGTGGAAAAAGTCATATAGCCCACAACAATCTAAATTGTGCCAAAAGCCATCACAAATACAAAACCAATTATTATTCCACAAAGGATCCAAGGCAGTCAAACCTTTATCCGTTTCTGGCACTGTTAATGGCATGCCAAATAGAGTTGTTTTGTTGACTTGATGCTGTTATTCCTGATCTTATTCCAGATTTCACTAAATACCGTTGCATGTATTCCTCCCCAATAACTGGATTAGCCTAACAGTATTAAAAAAGAAAACAAAGAAAATTCTTGATTACAATGTGGTGCTGTTGACAGTTTATTCTGAACAATTTAATGAACAGAACTGTTTTCCCAAGGAAATACTATGCAACCAAAATCATCCGGATCTGTCTTCACTACTAAAGTTTAGGGCATAGTCAGACATACTTTCAAAGATCTAACTGGAGTGGTGTTAAAAAAGATGTTGTCCCAAGCTGTTCTCTCTTTCCAGCTGGAAGTTGCTGTTCCCCACAGTGGGTGGGATATGGTGGGATATGTTAAGAACAATAAAAAGTTTCTATAAATATATTAGTAACAAAAGAAGGACTTGGGAGAATCTCCATCCTTTATCATGGAACAGATCCTCCTAGAAGCTATGCTAAGGCACATGGAGGACAGGGAGGTGATTCGAGACAGCCAGCATGGCTTCACCAGGGGCAAGTCCTGCCTGACCAACCCAGTGGCTTTCTACAATGGAGTGACCGCATCAGTGGACAAGGGAAGAGCTACGGATATCATCTATCTGGACTTCTGCAAGGCCTTTGACACAGTCCCCCACAACATCCTTCTCTCTAAGTTGGAGAGATATGGATTTGATGGGTGGACTGTTCAGTGGATAAGGAACTGGCTGGATGGTCACATCCAGAGGGTAGTGGTCAACAGCTCAATGTCCGGATGGAGAGGGGTGACAAGTGGTGTCCCTCAGGGATCCGTACTGGGACCGGTGCTGTTCAACATCTTCATCAATGATATAGACAGTGGGATCAAGTGCACCCTCAGCAAGTTTGCCAATGACACCAAGCTGAGTGGTGGGGTTGACAGGCCAGAGGGACGGGATGTCATCCAGAGGGACCTGGACAAGCTAGAGAGGTGGGCCCATGCAAACCTCATGAAGTTCAACAAGGACAAGTGCAAGGTCCTACACTTGGGTCGGGACAATCCTCATTATCAATACAGGCTGGGGGATGATGTGATAGAGAGCAGCCCTGCGGAGAAGGACTTGGGGGTACTGGTGGATGAAAAGCTGGACATGAGCCAACAATGTGCGCTTGCAGCCCAGAAGGCCAATCGCATCCTGGGCTGCATCAAAAGAAGCGTGGCCAGCAGATCCAGAGAGGTGATTCTCCCCCTCTACTCTGCTCTCGTGAGACCCCACCTGGAGTATTGTGTCCAGCTCTGGAGTCCTCACCACAAGAAGGACATGGACCTGTTGGAACGGGTCCAGAGGAGGGCCACGAATATGATCAAAGGGCTGGAGCACCTCCCCTATCAAGACAGGCTGAGAGAGCTGGAGTTGTTCAGCCTGGAGAAGAGAAGGCTCCGGGGAGACCTTATAGCGGCCTTCCAGTACCTGAAGGGGGCCTACAGGAAAGCTGGGGAGGGGCTGTTTGCAAGGGCATGTAGCGATAGGACGAGGGGCAATGGTTTTAAACTAGAGCAGGGTAGGTTTAGATTGGACATTAGGAAGAAGTTCTTTACAATGAGGGTGGTGAGGCACTGGAACAGGTTGTCCAGAGAGGTGGTGGAGGCCCCATCCCTGGAGACATTCAAGGCCAAGGCTTGATGAGGCTCTGAGCAACCTGATGTAGTTGAAGATGTCCCTGCTTACTGCAGGGGGGTTGGACTAGATGACCTTTAAAGGTCCCTTCCAACCCAACAGATTCTATGATTCTGTGAATCTGTGATTATCAGATGAAGGCGGTAACATAGTGACAAAGGATGAGGAGAAAGCTGAGGTACTTAATGCCTTCTTTGCCTCAGTCTTCAGTAGTAGTACCAGTTGTTCCCTGAGTACCCAGACCCTGAGCTAGCAGGTAGGGGCAGGGAGCAGAATGAAGCCCCCTTAATCCAAAGGGAGATGGTGAGGGACCTGCTCCAACACCTGGACATACACAAGTCTGTGGGGCTGGATGGGATCCACCTGAGGGTACTGAGGAAGCTGGTGGAAGTGCTCACCAAGACACTTCCCATCGTTTACCAGTAGTCCTGGCTAATTGGGGAGGTCCCAGTTGACTGGCGTCTAGCAAATGTGACGCCCATCCACAAGAAGGGCCAGAATGAGGATCTGGGGAACTACAGGCCTGTCGGTCTGACCTCGGTGCCTAGGAAGGTCATGGAACAGATCATCCTGAGTGCCATTATGCGGCACATGAAGGACAACCAGTTGACAACAACTTGATTAGGCCCAGTCAGCATGGGTTCATGAAAGGCAGATCCTGCTTGACTAACCTGATATCCTTCTATGACAAAGTGAGCCATTTGGTGGATGAGGGAAAGGCTGTGGATGTTGTTTACCTGGACTTTAGTAAGGCCTTTGATACAGTTTCCCACAGCATCCTCCTGGAGAAACTGGCTGCCCATGGCTTGGATGGGAGTACTCTACGCTGGGTTAAAAACTGGCTGGGTGGCCAGGCCCAGAGAATGGTGGTGAATGGAGTTAAATCCAGTTGGTGGCTGGTCAGGAGTGGTGTTCCCCAGGTCTCGGTATTGTGTCCAGTTCTGTTTAATATCTTTATCAATGATCTGGATGAGGGGATTGAGTGCACCCTCAGTAAGCTTGCAGACGACACCAAGTTAGGTGGGTGTGTGGGCTAGATGATCTGAAAGGTCCCTTCGAACCTAGACAATTCTATGATTCTATGACATGGGAGTCTATAAAAGACTGCACTGAACTATGATCTCAAGAGAAATAACTTGATGGGAAGAAAAATACTGAACTATAATGTGCATAAAAATAAAACACCCTCTAAATTACTGTGATATTTCACAACATCTTTAAACTATAATAATATAATTTCAGTATAACAATGTTCAATATAACTATAACTTCATCCGCACACCCAGAGCTCTGTAGTCATTTTTGATACACCATTAAAAATGTACCGTCTTGCACAAGTAGGTGACAGCCAATACCTTTCTAAATAGCAAATTCCAGGCCTCAGAAAACCCTTTGCATTTATTGTTCAGGTTTGTTACTCTTGTGTGTGTAAGAACCCTTTTCTATGTACCTTACTATTTATGGAAAAGGTAGTGCCCTTAAGTGTCTTAAGAGGAAAATCCTAAATTTTTTTTGAACCACTGCTTTGTCTAATATTATTTGAAAGAAAAGATGAAAAAAATACCTATAATTGTTATTTTCACTTGCCTGTGATGGAGACAGAAGGACTTTCAAAAGGCTTCAAAAGCCCATCCAAGAATTTTGATATGTTTTGTCAATGAATGTAGCAGCTAGCCAAGATTGTCTACTGTACAATGGAAGAGGAAAACATTTCTCATACACTCAGGATTATTGTCTTGGATCTGTACAATAATAATAACAACAACTATGAAATTGTTGTTTCTCTTCAGGTTTATAGGTTGGCTTATCATAGTGTTTCAGAGATGTGCATTAATTTATCTTTACCAATAATCATTCATAGAATCATAGAATCATAGAATCATAGAATCATAGGGTTGGAAGGGACCTCTGGAGATCATCTAGTCCAACCCCCCTGCCAGAGCAGGGTCACCTAGAGCAGGTTGCACAGGAACGCGTCCAGGCGGGTTTTGAATGTCTCCAGAGTTGGAGACTCCACCACCTCTCTGGGCAGCCTGTTCCAGTGCTCTGCCACCCTCAAAGGAAAGAAGTTCCTCCTCATGTTGAGATGGAACTTCCTATGTTTGAGTTTGTGCCCATTACCTCTTGTCCTGTCCCCAGGCACCACTGAAAAGAGCCTGGCCCCATCCTCCTGACACCCACCCTTTAAGTATTTATAAGCATTAATAAGATACCCCCTCAGTCGTCTTTTTTGCAGACTGAAAAGACCCAAGTCCCTCAGCCTTTCTTCATAAGAGAGGTGTTCCAGTCCCCTAATCATCTTGGTAGCCCTTTGCTGTACCCTCTCCAGCAGTTCCCTGTCCCTCTTGAACCGGGGAGCCCAGAACTGGACACAGTACTCCAGGTGGGGCCTCACCAGGGCAGAGTAGAGGGGGAGGATGACCTCCCTCGACCTGCTGGCCACACTCTTCTTAATGCACCTCAGGATGCCATTGGCCTTCTTGGCCACAAGGGCACATTGCTGACTCATGGTCATCCTGTTGTCCACCAGGACTCCCAGGGCTCTTTCAGCTGAGCTGCTCTCCAGCAGGTCAGCCCCCAACCTGTACTGGTGCATGGGATTATTCCTCCCCAGGTGCAGCACCCTACACTTGCCCTTGTTGAATTTCATAAGGTTTCTCTCTGCCCAACTCTCCAACCTGTCCAGGTCTCTCTGTATGGTGGCACAGCCTTCTGGTGTGTCAGCCACCCCTCCCAGCTTTGTGCCATCAGCAAACTTGCTGAGGGTGCACTCTGTCCCCTCATCCAGGTCATTGATGAATATATTGAAGAGGACTGGACCCAGTACTGACCCCTGGGGAACGCCACTTGTTACTGACCTCCAACTAGATTCTGTGCCCCTAATCACGACCCTCTGAGCTCTGCCATTCAGCCAGTTATCTATCCACCCCACTGTCCATTCATCTACCCACTCTTCCTAAGCTTCCCTATGAGGATGCTGTGGGAGACTGTGTCAAACACCTTGCTGTAGTCTAGGTAGACCACATCCACTGCCCTCCCCTCATCTATCCATCCAGTCATGCCATCATAGAAGGCTATCAGATTAGTCAGACATGATTTCCCCTTGGTGAATCCATGTTGAGTACTTCCGATAGCTTTCTTTTTCTCCACATGCCTTGAGATGACGCCCAGAATGAGCTGTTCCATCATCTTTCCAGGGATGGAGGTGAGCCTGACCAGCCTGTAGTTCCCCAGGTCCTCCTTCTTGCCCCTTTTTGAAGACTGGAGTGACATTGGCTTTCCTCCAGTCCTCAGGCACCTCGCCTGTTCTCCAGGATCTTTCAAAGATGATGGAGAGCAGCCCAGCAATGACTTCCACCAGCTCCCTCAGCACTCCCATGGGGGCCCATGGACTTGTGAATATCTAATTGATCCCTCACTCAATCCTCCTCAACCAACGGGAAGTCTTCCTCTTTCCCCGTTACTTTCCCCAATGCCTGGGACTCCTGAGGGCTGGGCCGAGCAGTAAAGACTGAAGCAAAGAAGGCATTCAGTAACTCCACCTTCTCCGCATCCTCTGTCACCATGGCTCCTGTCTCATTCAGCAGTGGGCCCACAACTTCTCTGGTCTTCCTTTTGCCTCCGATATACTTGTAGAAGCCCTTCCTGTTGAGCTTGACATTCCTTGCCAGGTTTAATTCCAAGGAGGCCTTGGCTTTCCTTGTTTCATCCCTGCACGCTCTGGCAGCATTCTTGTAATCCTCCCAAGGGGTCAGTCCCTTCTTCCACGTGCTGTAAACTTCCTTCTTCCACTTGAGCTTTTTCAGAAGCTCCCTGCTCAACCATGCAGGTCTCCTGCAGCCCTTGGCCGATTTCTTGCTCTTAGGGATGCACCGATCCTGAGCTTGGAGGAAGTGGTCTTTGAATACCAACCAGCTCTCTTGAGCCCCTTTGCCTTCCAGAGCCCTAGCCCACGGGATCTCTCCAAGCAGTTTCTTGAAGAGGTCAAAGTTAGCCCTCCTGAAATCCAAGGTTGTAATTTTACTTCTTGTTGTTTTGTGCATACTACCCATGATCCTGAACTCTATCATTTCATGATCGCTACAGCCTAGGGTGCCCCCAACCTTAATGTCCTCCACCAGTCCCTCTGTGTTTGTCAGTACCAGGTCTAGGAGTGCTCCTCTCCTTGTTGGCTCCTGCACCACCTGTGTCAAAAAGTTATCATCAATGCACTGGAGGAGCCTCTTGGACTGTGCAAATTCCTGAAAATGTGATTATGTACAGCCTACTTTACAAGAACAGACCACTTTTTCAGCTGTGAAGAGCACTACAAAGACAAAACTAAAGCATAAATATACAGCAAGTTGTTAAAACCAGTATGGTTTTTCTTGCCTGTCTTTCATCAATGATGAATGTGTTCCATTCACACAATACAGCTGTCCTGGTTTGAAGTAAAACAGAACCAACTTTCTGTTCAGTAATTTTACCTCTTATAGCTAAGCCTCTTCTAACTCTCTGAAATTAACAGCATATTGTGCAGAAAACTGTTCGTTCTCAGAGTGAGAAGACCTATGTTTACAGTTCATGCCAAGGAATGGTATGCAGAGATGCTCTTGCTTATACTTATTGCTATAACAACCAAGGTCAGTTAACTTCATTATTTGCCCTGCTGGAGAGTCGGAAACGGAAAAGCATAGAGGGGTCCCACCTGTGGGAAAGAGCGGACAGGACAGGTGACCCAAAACTGACCAACAGGGTATTCCATCCCATCTGCCTCATGCTCAGTATAAAAGCTGAGGGATCAGAGAGTCAGCTCTATCTTTCTTCGATGGCCAGTGTCCGAGGAAGACTCTTTCTGTTTGTCTGCCTTTGATCCTGATCCATGCATTCCTGAATCCAGATCTGGAATCCAGTTCCCATCTGTCACTGAGTCCAGTCTGGGACTTTCCCAGTACCTTCCGGTGACGTCATCCTGTGAGCTTGATACGGTTTTGTACATATTGTATCTATTTCATTATTTCCTTTTTATTTTATTATTAATATTTCATTAAAGTAGTTTAGTTCTTTCTAAAATCGTAAATCTCTCTATCTCTCCTCCTCCTCTCCTTGGAGCGAGAGGTGGGAGAGAGCATCTGTCACTGTTCAATTTGGCCAAAACCACGACAACAGCAAATGTAAAACGTTATATGGTCACTTAGTGATATTGTCTGAATTCCTCTGTTGTATTTGATTTCTTTCTTTAAAGCCATTTTCTTCTTAGATGCAGTCATCATAACCTCTTCCTCTTCGACAATTAGCACTGACCCAATAGTGCAAAATTAATTAATCTTAAAGGTGCATTATTATCTTGTTTTAAACCTACATATCTGGTCTTGAAAAAAGTGTTTTTATGATGTTGTAACAATGGGGGAAGACATTTGAAGGTTCAAGACTCAGCGGGAGTCTTCAGGCCATGATTTAACATCTGTATAAGTCTTTCATGTCAAGGAATTTGTATGAGTCTTCTTTCCATGCCATTTCATTTATGTTATCTGGAAGTTGATGACTCTATGAACTTAAAGATATCTATTAAACGTTTTGTTGTACTGATAATAGAGTTATACCTAGGATATTGGGAAATTGCCAAAAGGCATTTATCTTTAATTTCAGCATCAGTCTTGGAAGTAGACTGGATTTTCATTAAATGAGTGACTGGATAACTTGATCAGCTGAGAATGCTGGTGGCTGATTTTTATTAATTCCTATTCAGTTGGGATAAGATAGCATCCTTCCTTTTTTCCTCCACGTTAAGTAAAATTAAACAGAACTGGTGTTGAGGGGTCTTCAGCACCATTTTGATCTTTACCAGGTCCACCCCCATCTCTGGAACAGCCCAGGAGAGAGATACTACAAATATAGTTTAAAGGTTGATCCTGGCCAGCAGCCCTGCCTCTTGCTCACTCCCCTCTCCTGCCGGATAGGGAGAAAACAGAAGGATGGCAAGAAGGGCTTTAAACTAGATTTGATGGGGGAAGGGGATGAAACCAGGCTCTTTAGAGGTAAGCTTAGGGGTGGCATCCCAATGTTTGTGGGATGGGATGCTAGTGAGGTCCCTCAGTCTGCTGACTCAGTGAAGGTAGGGGATGGACATCTATGCACCAGCAGAGATGTGAGGGTCATCGATGGGTTAGAAACTACAGCTACACCTGGGAATGGTCAGGTAGGAATTAAGTCTTCTCCCAGCAAAAAGGTGGAGGGACCAATAGCCCAACTGAAGTGCTTCTACAATAATATACACAGCATGGGCAACAAACAGGAGTAGCTGGAAACCTATGATGTAGTTGCCATCATGGAAACGTGGTGGGTTGACTCGCACGACCGGAGTGCTGCAATGGATGGCTAGAAACTCTTCAGAAGAGATAGGCAAGGAAGGAGAGGCGGTAGGGTGGCCCTGTATGTTAGGGAGTGTTATGAATGTCAAGAACTTAATGATGGTGACAATAGAGTTGAGTGTTTATGGGATATGAATCAGGGGGAAGGCCAACAAGGAAGATATCATGGTGGGAGTCTGTTATAGACCACCCAACCAGGATGAAGAGGCAGACGAAATATTCTATAAACAACTGGAAGAAGTCTCACGATCACTAGACTTTCTCTTTGTGGAGGACTTCAACATACCAGATATCTGCTGGGAATAAAATACATCTGAGAGGGAACAGTCTAGGAGGTTCCTGGAGCATGTGGAAGATAACTTCCTTACACAGCTGGTGAGGGAAGCAACTAGGGAAGGTGCCCTGCTGGACTTGTTCGTAAACAGAGAAGGACTTGTGGGGGATGTAATGGCTGGAGGCAGTCTTGGGCAAAGCGATCGTGAAACGATAGAGTTTTTGATTCTTGGAGAAGTAAGGAGGAGGGTCAGCAGAACTGCCATCTTGGACTTCCGGAGGGCGGACTTTGCTGTTTTCAGGAGCCTGATCGACAGAGTCCCTTGGGAAGCAGTCCCGAAGGGCAAAGAAGTCGAGGAAGGCTGAACATTTTTCAAGAAGGAAGTCTTAAAGGCACAGGAGCAGGCTGTCCTCATGTGCTGAAAAACAAGCCATCAGGGAAAAAGACCAGCCTGGCTAAACAGAGAGATATGGTTGCAACTCAGGGATAAAAGGAGAGTTTATGGACTTTGGAAGAAGGAGCAGGCCACTCATGAGGACTACAAAGATGTTGTGAGGCTATGTATGAGGTTCAACAAGGCCAAGTGCCGAGTCCTGCACTTGGGTCACAACAACCCCACGCAGTGCTACAGGCTTGGGGAAGAGTGCCTGGAAAGCTGCTGGGGGAAAAGGACCTGGGGGTGCTGGTCGACAGCCGGCTGAATATTAGCCAGCAGTGTGCCCAGGTGGCCAAGAAGGCCAACAGCATCCTGGCCTGTATCAGGAATAGTGTGGTGAGCAGGACTAGGGAAGAAGGAGGCCTATAGAGGGTGGAAGCAAGGACAGGTAGACTGTGAGGAATACAAAGAAACTGTCCGAGTGGCCAGGAACCAGATTAGGCAAGCTAAAGCTCAGACAGAATTAAATCTGGTCAGGGGTATCAAGGATAACAAGAAAAAGATCTTTAAGTATGTCAGAGATAAAGGCAAGACTAGGGAAGATGTGGGCCATCTCCAGAGGGAAAGAGGAGACCTGGTCACCCAGGACCCAGGATATGGAGAAGACTGAGGTGCTGAATGACTTTTTCACCTCGGTCTTCACCAGCAAGGGCTCCAACCACACCGCCCAAGTTGCAGAAGGCAAAGGCAGGGGCTATGAGAATGAAGAACCGCCCACTGTAGAAGATCAGGTTTGAGACCATCTGAGGAACCTGAAGGTGCACAAGTCCATGGGACCTGATGAAATCCATCCATGGGTCCTGAGGGAGCTGGCAGATGAAGTCGCTAAGCTGCTTTCCATTATATTTGAAAAGTTGTGGCAGTCTGGGGAAGTCCCCGCTGACTGGAAAAGAGGAAACATAACCCCCATTTTCAAAAAGGGAAAAAAGGAAGACCCGGGGAACTACAGACCAGTCAGTCTCACCTCTGTGCCTGGCAAGATCATGGAGCAGATCCTCCTGGAATCTCTGCTAAGGCACATGGAAAATGAGGAGGTGATTGGTGATAGCCAACATGGCTTCACCAAAGGCAAATCGTGCCCGACAAATTTGGTGGCCTTCTAAGATGTTGCCACAGCATTGGTGGATAAAGGGGAGAGCAACCGACGTCATCTACCTGGACTTGTGCAAAGCATTTGACACTGTCCCGCATGACATCCTGGTCTCTAAATTGGAAAAGCATGGATTTGATGGATGGACCACTCGGTGGATAAGGAACTGGCTAGATGGCTGCACTCAGAGGGTTGCAGTCAATGGCTCAATGTCCAAGTGGAAACCAGTGACGAGTGGTATTCCTCAGAGGTCAGTACTGGGACCGGTGCTGTTTAACATCTTTGTCGGTGACATGGACAGTGGGATTGAGTGCACCCTCAGCAAGTTTGCCAATGACACCAAGCTGTGCGGCACGGTCGACTCACCGGAGGGAAGGGATGCCATCCAGAGGGACCTGGACAGGCTTGAGAGGTGGGCCTGTGTGAACCTCATGAAGTTCAGCCAGGCCAAGTGCAAGGTCCTGCACCTGGGTCACAGCAATCCCAAGCACAAATACAGGCTGGGCGGAGAATGGCTTGAGAGCAGCCCTGAGGAGAAGAACTTGGGGGTGCTGGGAGACGAGAAGCTCAACATGAGCTGGCAATGCGTGCTTGCAGCCCAGAAAGCCAACCACGTCCTGGGCTGCATCAAAAGAAGCGTGGCCAGCAGGTCGAGGGAGGTGATTCTGCCCCTCTGCTCTCGTGAGACCCCACCTGGAGTACTGTGTCCAGCTCTGGAGTCCTCAGCACAAGAAGGACATGGACCTGTTGGAACGGGTCCAGAGGAGGGCCACGAATATGATCAAAGGGCTAGAGCACCACTCCTATGAAGACAGGCTGAGAGAGTTGGGGTTGTTCAGCCTGGAGAAGAGAAGGCTCTGGGGAGACCTATAGGAAAGATGGGGAGGGACTCTTTATGAGGGAGTGTAGCAATAGTACGAGGAGTAATGGTTTTAAACTGGAAGAGGGGAAATTTAGATTAGACACTAGGAAGAAATTCTTTACTGTGAGGATGGTGAGGCACTGGAACAGGTTGCCCAGGGAAGTTTTGGATGCCCTTTCCCTGGAAGTGTTCAAGGCCAGGCTGGATGGGGCTTTGAGCAACCTGGTCTAGTGGGAGGTGTCCCTGCCCATGGCAGGGGGGTTAGAACTAGATGATCTTTAAGGTCCCTTCCAACTCAAACCATTCTATGATTCTTTGATTCTATGATTCTATGATCATCCCCCTGTACTTGGCACTGGTGAGGCCGCACCTCGAATACTGTGTCCAGTTTTGGGCCCCTCACCACAAAAAAGACATTGAGGTGCTGGGGCGTGTCCAGAGAAGGGCAACGAAGATGGTGAGGGGTCTGGAGAACAAGTCTTATGGGGAGCGGCTGAGGGAACTGGGGTTGTTTAGCCTGGAGAAGAGGAGGCTGAGGGGAGACCTTATAGCTCTCTACAACTACCTGAAAGGAGGGTGTAGCAAGGTGGGGATCGGTCTCTTTTCCCAAGTAACAAGTGATAGGGCAAGAGGAAATGGCCTCAAGTTGCACTAGGGGAGGTTTAGATTGGATATTAGGAAAAATTTCTACCCTGAAAGGGTTATATCAAGCATTGGAACAGGCTGCCCTGTATTTAAAGTTATTTAAAAGATGGGTAAACATGGTGCTTAGAGACACGGTTTAGTGATGGTTTTTGTCAGAGTTAGGTTGATGGTTGGACTCGATGATCTTAACGGACCGTTCCAACCTAGACAATTCTGTGATTCTATGATTCTAACACTCATGGCTCAAGATAATGACAGTTTAATATGGAAGCAAAAGCTGTGTGTGCAAGCAAAGCAAAAAGAAAAAATCATTCACTATTTCTCATTGGCAGGCAGATGCCCAGCCACTTCCTGGAAAGCAGGGCCTCAGCACGCATAACGGTTGCTTAGGAAGACAAATGCCATTACCACGAATGTCCCCCCTTCCTCCTGCTTTCCCCAAGCTTTTATTGCTGAACATGGTATGTAATATCTTTTTGGTCATTTTGGGTCGGCTGTCTTTGCTACATCCCTTCCCAGCCTCTTGGCCTCCCCCACCCTACTTGATGCACGGAGGCAGAGGGGAAGAGAAAAAGCACTGACACTGTGCAAGCACCGACACTGTGCAAGCACCATTGAGCAACAGTCAAAACATTGGTTAGCCACAAATGCAAAGCACAGCACCGTAGGGTTTGCTATGAAAAAAGTTAACACCATCCTTACTAGACCCAGTACAAAGGTACCTTAACCCTTCTCCTCATTTTGTAGTTTCTGTGATGATCATTTCAGAAGCGCAATGTGAGAAGTCTTCTTACATGCATTTCAGGGAATCAAGTCACATCAGTGCCTTAAAAGATGTCTGTGGAGAAGGGAAGGTAGGCTGAGAAAGACAGATGAGAGAGAGATGGAATTTGAGCTATCAGCAAAATTCAAGAATGTAAGGAAATGTTTAGCCACATTTTAAATTCTGTTGGCAGTTATTGGGCCTGGGATCCTGTGTAACAGGAGACTGACTTCCAGCAAGCTCTAGCAGCTGCTAACAAGCTTTGTCAGCTGTACTCGATCAAAGGGTTCTTTGTGCTTTTTATTTCTAGATGACTCCTGATTAGGGAGGGTTAAACACACTGTCCTGGTTTCAGGTGGGATAGAGTTAATATTCTTTTTAGTGGTTGCTGTGTTTCAGATTTGGTATATGTTGTGGTTTGGGCTAGACTGGCCACTGACGAGAACAACAGATGCTTTCTGAGAAGGGAGAGTATCTCCGTTCCAGGGGAGGAGGGAGAGAGGGAGACTTATGAGTTTAAAAAGAAACTAAACTACTTCAATGAAAATATTAATAAAATAATAAAAAATAAAATAATGAAATATATACAACATATACAAAACCATATCAAGCTCCCAGGATGATGATCACATCACCGGCAGGCACTGGGAAAGTCCCAGACTGGACTCAGTGACAGATGGGAACTGGATTCCAGATCTGGATTCAGGAATGCATGGATCAGGATCAAAGGCAGACAAACAGAAAGAGTCTTCCTCGGACACTGGCCATCGAAGAAAGTTAGAGCTGACTCTCTGATCCCTCAACTTTTATACTGAGCATGAGGCAGATGGGATGGAATACCCTGTTGGTCAGTTTTGGGTCACCTGTCCCGTCCGCTCCTCCCTGCAGGTGGGACCCCTCTACACTTTTCCGCTTCTGACCCTCCAATGGGACATATAACAAAATTATCTGACCTTGGTTGTTATAGCAATAAGTATAAGCAAGAGCATCTCTGCATACCATTCCTTGGCATAAATTAGAATCAATAAGGTCTTATCAGTCTCTGGAAGTGGACAGTGTCTGAAAAATATGCTGTTAATTTCAGAGAGTTCAGTTAGTTAGAAGAGGCTTAACCCACAAGTAAAGTTACTAAACAGAAAATTGGTTCTGTTTTACCTCAAACCAGGACAGTCCACCCCTTATTCCATACCATTTGCATCGTTCTCAGATCACTATTATTTTATCTATCAAATACATACACATATATATACAGATATTGTCATGGTTCCGGCGGGGATAGGGTTAATTTTTCCTGGTATTCCATGCCATGTGAGCCATGCCCACCCTGAGCTGCCGGGGGAGGGGGCAGGAAGTCGCCGTTGGGAGCGGGCTGGGGCGTCCCCGGTCCGGTTGGTGAGCGGCGGGGAGCGGCGGTTCCGTAATCGTGTTTGTATATGCCTCTGTCCGTGTTATTGTTGTTTTCTTGTTCCCTTTGCTGTCCTGTTAAACTGCCTTTCTCTCAACCCAAGAGTCTTGCCTTTTCTTCTGATTCTTCCTGTATCGGGAAGGCCCAAGCGAGCGGCACGTGGTTCTTTGTTGCCGTCTGAGGCTAAACCACGACAGTCCTTTTTGGCGCCCAACGTGGGGCTCGGAGGGTTGAGATAACGACAGAATCCAACTAGAACGTGGAAAAACGAATTGTTTTGTATGCATTTATTTTATTAGGTAAATAGTCGCTGGTCATCATGTTGCTTGGTTTGTTCTCATGGCTGTGTTACATAAATTCCTATATGGTTTATGTAGTCCCTGCGATGCTGTTTACCGTGTCTGGAAGAGGGATGAGGATTATCATTCTGCTGTCCTGTGCGATATCTGTTTATGATATGATAACATCACTGTTCAGACAGCTATTTTGGGGCTTTTATGTGGTTTTGCTGTCCTGTCCGTACATTGGGCACGGTCTCTCAGAATTTATTAATAATTACACCCAGTCTGTGGGGGAAACAGGGGGGGACACTTTCCCCAGCTCTTTTGCCTCCCTTTTCTCCTTCGGGTCAGGTATGACAACTTTTGAGAATTTTGAATATCCTTGGGATACTCAAACCAGCCTGGTCCTACTGCTAGGTCTCCTGAATACGTTCCAGGTCTTGTTTAGGGTTAAGCGACTATTTAAGACTACCACCCGGAGATCTGCTCCGAGGCTGGATAGTCAGGGGTGGCACGGCATGTGGGAGAACATGGGCAGGTACCTAGAGAACTTCTCACCTCCAATGGTCTGGGACTTCACCCCTGAACAATTACAGGACCCTGATAAAGTGGTAGAATATTTGAAGGGAAAATGCTGTGGCTATTCTAGAGAGGCACAACTCACCGCACTGTGCTGGGCCCTGGCCAGTATCTACCAGGCACTGCTCAGAATTATGCAGCACCCTCAGGGGGAAGAGATGGAGACCAGACCAGCAGCCACTGCGGCTACTGCAACCCCTGCGGCCGCCACTGTGGCTACTGCAACCCCTGCGACGGACACTGCGGCTACTGCAACCCCTGCGACGGACACTGCAGCTACTGCAACCCCTGCGGCAGCCACTGCAGCTACTGCAACCCCCGTGGCAGCCACTGCCACTACTCCAACCCCCATAGCAGCCACTGCAGTTACTCCAACCCCTGCAGCAGCCACTGCAGTTACTCCAACCCCTGTGGCAGCCACTGCCACTGAACCAGGGAACCAACCCGTGCCAGTATCAGTTGCCCCCATACAGAAGAAGAAGTACACGAAGAAATCAGTTTGCTTAGTAAGAGATGATGATGAACCAGGGTCATCACGAGAGCAGGAGGAAGAGGCAGAACCAGAGATAATTACCCGATCCCTATCCTTGAGTGAGTTGCGGGATATGCGGAAAGATTTTAGCCGACTTTCAGGCGAGCACATTGTCACCTGGCTGCTCCGATGCTGGGATAACGGGGCCAGTAGCCTGGAATTAGAGGGTAGGGAAGCCAGGCAGCTGGTATCCCTGTCTAGGGAAGGCGGCATTGACAAGGCAATTGGGAAGAAGACCCAAGCCCTCAGCCTCTGGAAACGACTCCTGTCAGGCGTGAGGGAAAGGTACCCCTTCAGTGAGGATGTTGTATGTGAACCAAGCAAGTGGACTACCATGGAAAGAGGTATCCAGTACCTGAGAGAATTAGCTGTGCGGGAGATGATTTATTATGCCTTGGACAATGCAGACTTACCCACAGACCCTGATGAGGTGCAATGCACAAGGCCCACATGGCGGAAGTTTGTACGGAGCGCACCATCGTCATATGCCAACTCCCTGGCAGTAATGGAATGGAAAGGTGAAGAGGGACCAACGGTGGATGAGGTGGCTGGCCGGCTCCGGCGATATGAAAAGTCTCTCTTCCCCCCCTTGTCTCAGCTGTGGAGAAACTGTCCCGGAAGGTCCAGCAACTTGAAGAGAATATGTCCTACTCTCCACCTGCACGGGCCAGCGTCTCAGCTGTTAGAAGCAGGCATTTCCCCACTCAAGTGAGAGAGTACAGAGGGTACACACCACGAGGCACCCTGTGGTTCTACCTGCGTGACCATGGGGAGGACATGAGGAAGTGGGATGGACGACCTACTTGGATCCTGCGGACACGGGTACAGGAGTTGCAAGGAAGGACAACCACAAAAGGGGATCCCTCCAGGAAAAGTGCTGCCCCAGTTTCCAGTGGGCCGTTCCCCAGACAGAGCAGAAGGCCTGATCTTGCTTCTGATCCTCTTGAAGGAACTTCCAAGTCATTTCTGCAAGAAGTGAGTAATGGATACTATGACCAGTATTAGAGGGGCCCTGCCTCTGGCCAGGTGGAGGAAAGGGACAACCGGGTTTATTGGACAGTGTGGATTCGATGGCCTGGCACATCAGACCCACAGGAGTATAAGGCTCTAGTGGACACGGGTGCACAGTGCACTCTAATACTATCAAGCTATAGAGGGGCAGAACCCATTTGTATTTCTGGGGTCACAGGGGGATCCCAGGAGTTGACTGTACTGGAGGCGGAAGTGAGCCTAACTGGGAATGAGTGGCAAAAGCATCCCATTGTGGCTGGCCCAGAGGCTCCATGCATCCTTGGTATAGATTACCTCAGAAGAGGGTATTTTAAGGACCCAAAAGGGTACCGGTGGGCCTTTGGCATAGCTGCCTTGGAGACGGAGGAAGTTAAACAGTTGTCTACCTTGCCTGGTCTCTCAGAGGACCCTTCTGTTGTGGGGTTGTCAAGGGTCGAAGAACAACAGGTGCCGATTGCTACCACAACGGTGCATCGGCGGCAGTATCGCACTAACCGAGACTCTCTGATTCCCATCCATGAGCTGATTTGTCAACTAGAGGTTCAAGGAGTGATCAGCAAGACTCGCTCACCCTTTAACAGTCCCATATGGCCGGTGCGAAAATCTAATGGAGAGTGGAGGCTAACTGTAGACTATCGTGGTCTGAATGAAGTCACGCCACCGCTGAGCGCTGCCGTGCCGGACATGCTAGAACTCCAGTACGAACTGGAGTCCAAGGCAGCCAAGTGGTATGCCACGACTGATATAGCGAATGCATTCTTCTCAATCCCTTTGGCAGCAGAGTGCAGGCCACGGTTTGCTTTCACTTGGAGGGACATCCAGTACACCTGGAATCGACTGCCCCAGGGGTGGAAACACAGCCCCACCATTTGCCATGGACTGGTCCAGACTGCACTGGAACAGGGTGAAGCTCCAGAACATCTGCAATACATTGATGACATCATTGTATGGGGCAACACAGCAGAAGAAGCTTTTGAGAAAGGGAGTAAAATAGTCGAAATCCTTCTGAAAGCTGGTTGTGCCATAAAACAAAGTAAGGTCAAGGGACCTGCACAGGAGATCCAGGTTTTAGGAATGAAATGGCAAGATGGATGCCGTCAGATTCCAATGGATGTGATCAACTAAATAGCAGCTATGTCTCCACCAACTAGTAAAAAGGAAACACAAGCTTTCTTAGGCATTGTGGGGTTTTGGAGGATGCATATCCCAGATTACAGTCTAATTGTAAGCCCTCTGTATCAAGGAACACGGAAGAAGAATGATTTTAAATGGGGTCCTGAGCAACGACAAGCTTTTGAACAAATCAAACAGGAAATAGTCCATGCAGTGGCCCTGGGGCCAGTCCCACCAGGACAAGATGTTAAAAATGTGCTCTACACCGCAGCCGGGGAGAATGGCCCTACCTGGAGCCTCTGGCAGAAAGCACCAGGGGAGACTTGAGGTCGACCCCTAGGGTTTTGGAGTCGGGGATACAGAGGATCCAAAGCCCACTACACTCCAACAGAGAAAGAGATATTGGCAGCATATGAAGGGGTTCGAGCTGCTTCGGAAGTGGTTGGCACAGAAGCACAGCTCCTCTTAGCACCTCGACTGCCGGTGCTGGGCTGGATGTTCAAAGAAAGGGTCCCCACCACACATCATGCAACCGATGCTACATGGAGTAAGTGGATTGCACTGATCACACAGCGAACTCGAATGGGAAACCCCAGTCGCCCAGGAATTCTGGAAGTGATCATGGACTGGCCAGAAGGCAAGGATTTCGGAATGTCACCAGAGGAGGAGGTGACATGTGCAGAAGAGCCCCCACCGTATAATAAACTGCCAGAAAATGAGGAGAAATATGCCCTGTTCACTGATAGGTCCTGCCGGATTGTGGGAAAGCATCGAAAGTGGAAGGCTGCTGTGTGGAGTCCTATACGACAAGTTGCAGAAGCCAGTGAGGGACAGGGTGAGTCGAGCCAGTTTGCAGAGGTGAAAGCCATTCAGCTGGCTTTGGACATTGCTGAGCGAGAAAAATGGCCAGTACTTTATCTCTACACTGACTCATGGATGGTGGCCAATGCTCTGTGGGGGTGGTTACAGCAGTGGAAGCAGGGCAACTGGCAGCACAGAGGCAAACCCATCTGGGCTGCTGACCTATGGCAAGATATTGCTGCCCAGATAGAGAATCTGGTTGTGAAAGTACGTCACATAGATGCCCATGTACCGAAGAATCGGGCCACTGAGGAACATCAGAACAACCAGCAGGTGGATCGGGCTGCTAGGATTGAAGTGGCTCAGGTGGATCTGGACTGGCAACATAAGGGTGAACTATTCATAGCTCGGTGGGCCCAGGACACCTCAGGCCATCAAGGAAGAGATGCGACATATAGATGGGCTTGTGACCGAGGGTTGGACTTGACCATGGACACTATTGCACAGGTCATCCATGAATGTGAGACATGCACTGCAATCAAACAAGCCAAGCATTTGAAGCCTCTTTGGTATGGAGGATGATGGCTGAAATATAAATATGGGGAGGCCTGGCAGATTGATTATATCTCACTGCCACAAACCCGTCAAGGCACGCGCCATGTGCTCACAATGGTGGAAGCAACCACCGGATGGCTGGAAACATACCCTGTGCCCCATGCCACTGCCCGGAACACTATCCTGGGCCTTGAAAAACAAGTCCTGTGGCGACATGGTACCCCAGAGAGAATTGAGTCGGACAACGGGACTCATTTCTGAAACAGCCTCATAGACACCTGGGCCAAAGAGCATGGCATTGAGTGGGTATATCACATCCCCTGTCACGCACCGGCCTCTGGGAAGATAGAACGATACAATGGACTGTTAAAAACTACACTGAGAGCAATGGGTGGTGGGACTTTAAAACATTGGGATGTACATTTAGCAGAAGCTACCTGGCTAGTTAACACCAGGGGATCTACCAATCGGGCTGGCCCTGCCCAATCAAAACTTCCACGTACCGTAGAAGGGGATAAAGTCCCTGTAGTGCACATGAAGAATATGCTAGGGAAGACAGTCTGGGTTAGTCCTGCCTCAGGCAGAGGCAAACCCATCCGTGGGACTGCTTTTGCCCAAGGACCTGGGTGCACTTGGTGGGCGATGCGGAAGGATGGGGAAGTCCGATGTGTACCTCATGGGGATCTGATTTTGGGTGAGAATAGCCAATGAATCAGATTGTGTGCTGTTAATTACTAAGTAACCCTGTCACTGTATGTCCTCATTGTTATAATTGCTATCAGTTGTACTACGAGTAAGGCACAGGGGTGATGGGATAAGAGCTGACCTCAGCAGCTGGCGCCCAGCAACTTCCTCAAGATCTACATCTTCAGCCCACGGACTGTGTGCATGAGCCACACCGGGTGCACCAGTCACAAGCTCCGGAAATACAGCATGCAACAGGCCAGCACCACAGAGCATCTCACCTGCCCTGAGAGACTGTTCTAACAGATGGAGCCCAAAGCCATGGCTTAAATGAACTCAACGGACACTTTGGAGGGATGACCCATAAACTAAGGGCATTATATCTGCATGAATATATATGTATATATATATATGACAGGGGAGAGTGGTGGCAATTCATTGGAACCTGTAAGATCTGGGCATGGCATAGATGGTATGGAATAAGGGGTGGATAATGTCCTGGTTCCGGCGGGGATAGGGTTAATTCTTCCTGGTATTCCATGCCATGTGAACCATGCCCACCCTGAGCTGTCGGGGGAGGGGGCAGGAAGTCGGGGGAGGGGGCAGGAAGTCGCCGGGGAGGGGGCAGGAAGTCGCCACTGGGAGCGGGCTGGGGCATCCCAGGTCCAGTCGTTGAGCAGCGGGGAGCTTCCATAATCGTGTTTGTATATTCCTCTATCCGTGTTATTGTTGTTTGCTTGTTCCCTTTGCTGTTCTGTTAAACTGCCTTTGTCTCAACCCAAGAGTCTTGCCTTTTTCTTCTGATTCTTCCTGTATTGGGAAGGCCCGAGCAAGCGGCACGTGGTTCTTTGTTGCCGTCTGAGGCTAAACCACGACAGATATATATATACACACACACAGAGGTCACTCATTTATGATTTATCTTTATACACAGAAGTTTGGTAAGTCCATAATTGCAGGATTTCATCTATCCTAGCAGACTCTCAGGGCAGGAAAGATGGTATGAAATTCATTGTGATTCATGCCCATGGATAGCATGTCCGCATCAAAGAGTTTGCTGGACGCCACTTGATGAAGCTAGCTCAGGTTCCATCACCACTATGTTATCCTGAAAAACACTTATTGATCGCTGTTAGTGTTATGTAGCAATCAACATCATACAGCTCAAAACTGAATATTCTCACACAGGTATAAATTTCCTTGAGGTGCTGTGATGGTTTAACTCCACCCGGAAACAAAGAACCACGAGGCCACTCGCTCACCCCCCCACACGTGGAAAAGGCAAAACTCGTGGGTTGAGATAAAGGCAGTTTAACAGAACAGTGAAGGAAAGAGGAAGACAACAACTATAATACTGATAGAGGAATGTACAAAACATGAGCAATGTACCACCACTGTACCACAATTGGATCTGGGAAGCCCCCAGCCCACTCCAAGCAGCGACTTTCTGCTCATTCCCCCAGCCAGCTCCCTGCCTATAGACTGGGCATGGCATCGCATGGTATGGAATACCTGTGTCCCGTGCCAGCTCCTTGTGAAAATTAACCCAGTCCCCTCTGGAACCGGGACAGGTACACATTGAGCTTCTCCATTCTCCAGCATCACCCACCAAGTATATCCAGGTCCTTGAGCAAAAACAGTCCCACAAATGGGTTTGCCTTTGCCTGAAGTAGGAAAAACCCAAACAGTTTTCCCCAGCATATTCCTTTCAAGAACCACAGGGACTTTATCCCCTTCTACTGTATGTAAAAGGTCTGATTGAGCAGGACTAGCTCGATTGATGGATCCCCTGGTGTTAACTAGCCAGGTAGCTTGTGCTAAATGCTTGTCCCAATTTTTTAAAGGATCCACCACCCATTGCCTTCAGGGTAGTTTTTAACAATCCATTGTACTGCTCAATTTTCCCAGAAGCTGGTGCATGATAGGGGATATGATATATCCACTTAGTGCCATGTTCTTTTGCCCAAGTACTTATAAGACTGTTTTTGAAATGAGTCCCATTGTCTGACTCAATTCTTCCTGGAGTACCATGTCACCACGAGACTTGTCTTTCAAGGCCCAGGATGGTATTCCCGGCAGTGGCATGGGGCACAGCATAGTTTTCCAACCATCCGGTGCTTGCTTCCACCATTGTAAGCACGTAGTGCTTACCCTGGTGGGTTTGAGGGAGTGTGATATAGTCAATTTGCCAAGCCTCTCCATATTTATATTTCAACCATCGTCTCCCATACCACAAAGGTTTTAACCGTTTAGTTTGCTTGATTTTGGCATATGTTTTACTGAAAAGTAAAGTTACTGAAAAAAACTTGGTTCTGTTTTACGTCAAACCAGGACAGTATGAAAAGAATGCCAATAATGCATATTGTTTTAGTTATTGCTAGATGATTTTTATACTATTCAAGGACTTTTTTCAACTTCCCATAGAAGCTGAGAAAGAGCATAGACAAAACAATGGAATGACCAATGGAATATTCTGTATCATAGATGTCACGGTTGGTATATAAATGAGGGTTGACCTCATGAGCTGGAATCCACAATCACTGCTTGGGACAGGCTGGGCAATCAATTCACTGGGTGGTGAGAGTGACTTCTGATGTATTACTTTATCTTGTATATTCTTTTACCATTATTATTATTATTTTCCTTTTTCTGTTATTGTTCTATTAAACTATCATTACCTCTTGTTTTTTTTTCTTTTCCCCTCTTTTTCTCCCTCTTCTCCCTAGCCTCCTGGGGAGGGGGAGAACTGCATGGTCCTAGCTGCCAGCTGGGGTTAAACCATGACATTCCTTTTTGGTGCTCAATGTGGGACTTGACAGCTTGAGATAATGACAAACCTGATCAGAGCGCATTAGAACAAATTTGTTATAAACATTCATTGTATGGGGTTAATAGTCACAATGTTGTTCTCGGGGTTGTGTGCTGTATGTGCTCCCTGTTGTGCTGTTTATCATCCCTGGGAGATGGGTCAAGATTATCATTTTGTGGTGCTTTCTAGTGCAGGCTTATGATATGATGAAATTGTGTGCTGTGGCTGTACTCCTTAATGATTAAGAGCAATGAACAAGGTGAAACAGAAGCGATTGTTTCATGTCCGTACTTCGGGAGCCGTTTAGTGAAAACTGTTAGTAATTACACATTTTACCTTTTTTACCTTTCTCCTCAAAGAACCAATCTGTGGGGGAGACGCCTTCCTTCACCTCCCCCTTCTCCTCACGGCTAATTACAACAGCGTTCAAGAATTTTGAATACCCTTGGGATGCTCAAACCAGCATGCTTCAATTGCTAGGTTCTTCATTGCTTCTGAATATGTTTCAGGTCTTGCTTAGTGTTAAACATCGGTGTGTATGTGGGCACATTATTCCAACCCCCGCGACAAGCACTGCAGCTACTCAAACCCTGGTGACAAGCACTGTGGCTACTTCAACCCCCACCAGAAGTGCTACTGCTATTCAAAACCCGGTGACAGGCACTGTGGCTACTGAACCAGAGAACCAACCTATGCTGGTATCAGTTGCCCCTGTACAGAAGTAGTACACGAAGAAATCAGTTCGCCTAGTAAGGGATGACGATGAACCACATCTTCACAAGAACAGGAGGAAGAACCAGAGGTAATCACCTGATGCTTACCCCTGGGTGAGCTGTGAGATATATGAAAAGATTCGTCGTCCAGGTGAGCAAATTGTCCTCTGGCTGCTCCAATCCCTGGATAATGGGGCCAGTAGCCTGGAATTAGAGGGTAGGGAAGCCAAGCAGCTGGGATCTCTGTCTAGGGAAGGGGGCACTGACAAGGCGATTGGAAAAGGGACACAAGCCTTCAGCCTCTAGAGGTGACTCCTGTCAGGCATGAAGGAAAGGTATCCCTTCAACAAAGATATTATATGTCACCTAGGCAAGTAGACCTCCGTGGAGAGAGATATCCAGTACCTGAGAGAATTAGCTTTGTGGGAGATGATTTATCATGACCTGGATGACCCGCAGTCAACCACAGATCCAGATGAAGTCCAATGTATCTGACCCATATGGTGGAAGTTTATACAGAGCACACCATCATCGTATGCCAGCTCATTGGCAACAATGAGCTGGGGAAACAAAGAGGCACTGTGTGAGCCAACACAGGCAGGATGCAGGAACAACCACAAAACCACAGATGAAATGCAGAGACTAAATTTAATGTTGATACCTCATGAACTGGGGAATCTCTGAAGCAGCACCCGGGCAGAGGCACGCAAGCAGGAACGCAGGCACTGTGGAGCTCAGTCATTGCTGGAGAGAGTTATGAACCGGCTGTTCTTGCCTGTATATCAGGGACTCAAGCAGGCATAGTTTACCACTGTGCTTTGATCTTTCCCACAGCAGGGCAGGAATCTCAAACATGTTTGACAGAGTGCCTCTGAATCTATCACAGGCCTATGTTATCTAACACAGATGTTCTACTTGTCAAGCACGCAATACTAAACAACAATTAGTATGGTATATGTGTTTTTCAACACCTCAGCTGCAAGTCACTTGAGCATGTTTACAATCCTCCTCGTCAGTCTTCCATTATTTTCCCACATTCTACCCCCTAGCTCAAGAGACTGCTTCTGCTGGGGCTGGCAAACCTGGAGGTGTCCATTTGGGCTTGCCGGGTGTAGGGCAGAGTAATTTACAGAGGCATGCATTAAACACATACAGAAAAAGGAATAAACACATCTCTACAATAATGCTTTGAATCAGGTGTCCCATTCCTCCTGTCAGGGAATTAAACCACTCAGCCAGCCAGGTACCACCAGTAGATTGTTTCATTTGATGTATTAAGTCCTGGAGATGTTGAAAGTTGCCCTCTACGCTGTCTGATTCAGCAGTTGCGTTGAAGCAACACATGCTTTCAAAATCAAAGCAGCATTTATGGTGTCGAAGAAGGAGATAGTCCACTGTCAATTGATTTTGTAATGTTCATTGGCATACAGCCGTTACCTACTCAGACTAGTAACGAGACGAGACAACCTGTGATAGGGGAAGAAAACAGGAGTGTCATCTCCTTCTAGTAATACATATACTGTTGCTCCAGCTCCTTCAGCTAATATTACTCTGGGTTTCATAACCTTATGTGGGTAATTGCCCACACAGATTGGAGAGCTATGGCTTGCACTTTTTCAGATTGAACTTCAATTTAATGTTGGGTTCGCAACACCAATAACACCATTCCAATGCTATATCCTCTAGATAAGGCATAGGTATTTGTCGAAGATACCTGAAATACAAGAACTTGCGAATCTGATATTAACAAAGGATGTAAAAGAAGAGGAGAAGTTGGGGTACAAAACCATATGGCATTCTCAGGGGTTATTATATGAATCTTTATGTCTAGATGTCGTGGTTTTGGCCAGATTGGCCAATCAGAATGACAGATGGCCCTCCCCCCATCTCTCCAAAGAGAGGAGAGGAAGAGATAAGGAGATTTACGAGTTTAGAAAAAGAACTAAACTACTTTAATGAAAATAATAATAAAAAAGAAAATAGTAAATAATAATAGAATAATACAAATTAAAGAAAAAAAAAGTATACAATATATACAAAACCGTATCCAGCATCACCAGCAGGCACAGGGAAAGTCCCAGACTGGAGTCAGCGACAGACAGGAGCTGAATTCCGGATCTGGAGTCAGGAATGCTTGGATTGGGATCAAAGGCAGACGAACAGACAGGGTCCTCCTCAGACATCGGCCATTGAAGAAAGAGACTTGACCCTTTGATCCCTTAGTTTTTATACTGAGCGTGATGCATATGGGATGGAATACCCTGTTGGTCAGTTTTGGGTCACCTGTCCTGTCCGTTCCTCCCTATCAGTGTGACCCCTCTACACTTCTCCGCTTCCGACCCTCTAACGGGGCAAAACAGCAGAGTTAGCTGACCTTGGTTGTTATAGCAATAAGTCTAAGCAAGAGCCTCTGTGCATACCATTCCTTGGTATAATCAGGCCTTATCACTCTGAGGGTGAACAGTTTCTGAACAATATGCTGTTAATTTCAGACCTTACTCAGTTAGAAGAGGCCCAGCTAAAAAGCAAAATTACAAATCAGAAAATTTTTTCTGTTTTACCTCAAAAAGAGGACACTAGACTAATAGGTTGCGGTCCTGCCACACAAGGTGTAAACAATTCCATTTGCCTTATAGTTAGTATCTTGAGAGACATACCATCTGGAAGAATTTCAGTCCTCACCATGTTTTGTACTGGAAGTGTTGTACTTCCATCGGTAAACCAGGCATCTTTTTTGTTCTCTTCTATTAACCTGTCATAAGGGGGAGCCTCCTTCACAGGAGATGTAGGGATACCTCCAAAGGGAAGAGTTTCCCCTAGTGTGGGCATATGATTAACCGATACAGTTCCTAGAAGAGTGGCATGTGGAGTGGTTACATGTGGTTTTCCTGGTAGAAATTGTTGCTGTAAATAATGTTCCCATTCCCAATGTGTGGCTGCCTGAGCTACCCCTGCATGGGCCCTAACAGAATCATCAGTAACCCACCCCCAAATAGGTATGGGTGTGTATACAGTCACACTGTCTTTTCCTGTGATTCTTTCTGTTTCTTGTAGTGGCTTTATACTTTTGTGGCTCTAACATACTAGGCCATCAAATCCACACAGTCCCATAAACTCGGTTGTCCCTCTCCTCCACCTGGCTGGAGGCAGGGCCCCTCTGATATTGAGCACAGTACCTGCTATTAACAGATGGGTTCACATGACTTGTGTAGCTATCAACAAATGGGTTCATACTGGGATCAGAGAACCACTCGCTGTAGACCGGAGCAGCCATCCTCCTGGAAAAACTCTTCTATTTGTTTTACCTTACAACTCACATACTTGTGCCTGTTGGTTTGAAGTAGGTTGTCCATCCCACTTCCTCATGTTCTTTCCGTGGCTGCGGAGATAAAATCACAGGGTATCTTATGGCATGTTCCGTCTCTCCTGAGCCGGTCTTGTAGGAGGACATCTTCTCCTAATGGCTGCACTGTAGGTCCATGCAGGGGAAGAGTGGGATCTTGTCTCCATCATGGACAGCTTATCATACAGTTTTTCAAATAATTTCTCTGTTTTCTGTTATTTTTTCCATGTCCGCAACAGTGAGGGGGCAAGAAAGACTGTCTTCAAACTGTCGTACTTTGTTAGCCACTTAATTTACAGTTGGTGTATCAGCATCAGATCCTCCCCAGATCGTTGCTGACAATGTGTGGGAATACATTGATGGTGCACTCTGCACAAACTTCCACAACATAGGTCATTTGCATGGCATTTCATCTGGGTCTATATTCGTTCACTAGTCACCATAAATCTCTTCTTGCACAGCCAGTTCTCTCAGGTACTTAATACCTTTCTCTATGGTGGTCCATTTGCTTGGGTGACATTCGATATTGTCCTTAAAGGGATAGCTGCCCTTTATGACTGACACAAGTCACCTCCAGAGACTGAGAGTGTTTGTCTTTCTCCCAATCGCTTTATTAATACCTCCATCTCTGGCCAGGTTTTTCAACTGTCTGGCATCTCTACCTTCTAAGTCTATGGTATTGGCCCCATTATCCCAGCATCAGAGCAACCAGGTCATAAGTGTCTCACCTTCATGATGGCTAAAGTACTTTATCCTATTTCACAAGTCCTTCATAGATAAGCATTGAACAAATGCATTAGGCATCCCACCGCATTTCAGCGATAGCAATTAGATCATAGCTTTCTAGTTGCACAGCGGCTTCTAACCCCTCCTGTTTGTTACCCCTGCTGTGTGCATTGCTATAGAGGCACTTTAGTGGGTCTATCGACCTTGTCACCTTTCTAGAGGAACACGCCCTAATTTCTTTGTGGTACGTCTCAAGTTTTTCCCTGTTGGTTCCTAATGCATCAGCAGTCCCTGGCTCTTGTCTGGTGCTCAAAACTCCATCCCCTTCCCTGATAAATCTAGTTTAAAGCCCTCCTTATAAATCTGGCCAGCTTGATGGTGAAGACCCTCTTGCCCCACTTGGTCAGGTTAATCCCACCACCTCCCACCAGACCTGGCTTCTCAAAGGTAGATCCATGATCATAGAAGCCAAAACCTTCAGTGTGACACCAGCTACAGAACCAGGCATTCACCTGTTCAATTCACCTCCTCCTTCATGGACCACTTCCTCTGACTGGGAGGGTAGAAGAGACTACAACCTGTGTTCCTGATCCTTTTAACATTGCTCCAAGGGACATATAGTCTCTTTTGATGATTCTAAGTTGCCTCGTTACAGTATCATTAGTAGGAGCAGATGATAATCTGTAGGATCTGGGGCGGGTGCTACAGACTTTGTGCCCAGACTGCCAGCTACTTGGAGGCATTAGTGAATTTGGTGCCAACTACAGGAGTCAGACCAGAGTTGTAGACATCCCTGGCCTGTGGTGGTGTCAGCTAGTGGAGCAAGTGGAGGGATCCCAGTTCCAGCTACTGGAGTGAGTGGGAGTCTTTAACCTCTAGCCACTGGGATGGGAACAGTGTGGGTCCCAAAACCCAGCTACTGGGCAGGTGGACCAGTGTGAGTGAGGTGACCAAGGCGCTTGGTGCCAGCAGCTGGAGCAGGACTGTGGGTCACAGTTGTGTGCCTGGTGCTGTCTGCTGAGGAAAGCAAGTGTCTGTAGCTTCCTCAGACCTGGGGTGTGTGTGCATGTGTATTCACTACCAAAATTCAAGCTGGACTAGTTGGCAAGTAGCGAGGGCCTCAGGTATGGGCCAGGGTATCTGGCAGGCAAGGGTCTGTGCTGGTATGCCCAAGGGGACTTGCGAATATGGAGTGCCTGGAGGATGAGTGTGTGAGTGTGTGTGTGTGTGTTTGCTAGTGAGCATCAGTCTGGACTAGCCAGTGAGTAGGGGACCCTTGTACTGGGTAAGAGGGACAATGATCTGAGGAGGTGACTCAGGCACCGGAGCAGAGATTCCCCTGCAGCCCATGGTGAAGCATGTTGTACCCCTTCAGCCCATGAAAGACAACGTCAAAGCAGATATCCACACTGCAGCCTGTGGAGAACCCCACATTGGAACAGGCTTCTATCAGGAACTGCGGCCCATGAGCAACTTATGCTGGAGCAGTCTGTTCCTGATGGACTGTACCCCATGGAAAGAACCCATGCTGGAGCAGTTCTTGGAGAACTGGCCCGTGGTAAGGACCTATGCTCTTCATTACACAGAGTAATGAAGAGAGGTGTGTGGTCTCTTTTCATGAAGTTGTTGGTGGTATGTGTGGTCTAAATAACCCTGAAAGCACAAAACTAGGTGAGGATGGTAGTGATACATCTGTAGTATCTCAGTTATCTCTAACTAATTTCTGGAAACTACTATATTACAGGATATCAGTGTCCTTTTATTTTAGGAGTTCCGTTCTCAACAGTTTTAGATACTACATTGATGGATGTTGTCAAGAGTTCTTTTGTTACAATGAGTTGGTAGTAGGAAGGAGACCATAGGTATGTCAGGATTTCTTATTTTCTAGATTATCTCCTAACTTCTGGTTGCTTTGAGGTTTTTCTTTAATGCTTCTGACCCATGTTACTAAGGACAGTATGATTTGGCTTCTCTGCTACACATTAGGGGCACAGTTTGATAAGTAACTTCATGGTAGTATTACTCAGCCTGTTGCTGCTGCTCTTTCCTGCCATTGTACTGTGCTGGTAAAAGCATTTGTTCATTGATGTAAGGAGCTGACCCTGCTTTTGGGAGTGGAGGAAACAACTTTATTTATTTTTTTAAGCTGGACTGCTTAGCTGGGAAGCTGTGCAAAAGCTTGTGTGGTGCTGGAGGTGGCAGTGGGCTTAAAGCCACAAGTGTTTTTTTGAACTGTCTCAAGTTGGTGCCACCAAGGTAAATGGGCAGAAGTATATGGAGAGCCCTTGAAATGAGAAGATGGGATGATAAAAGCCTAATTCGTCTTTTAATCAGGTAATCAAGGGCAAGTTAAGGACCAGTTTTACTAGCTGTCTCTCTCTCTCAGTGTGGGTGTATGTGTGGCTGCCTCTCTCATTGTGTGTCTGTCTCTTCGTTGTCTCTCTCTAGTTCTGTCTGTCTCTTGTCTCTCGCGCACCTCTCGTTCTGTCTCTCTCTCTCTCTCTAGTTGTGTGTCTGGGCCTGTCTCTCGGGCCTGTCTGTCTGTCTCTCATGTCTGTCTCTGTCTTTTGGTGCCTGTCTCTCTCATTGTGTCTCTCATGTGTGTGCCTGTCTGTCTCGTGTCTCTTGTTCTTCTCTCTCTAGTTCTTTCAGTCTCGTCTGTCTGGCTCTTGATGTGGCCGTCTCCCACTGTCTCTCTCTCTCTCTCCTTGCTCTATCATGCCTGTCCCATTGTCTCCTGTGTCTCTCTAGTTGTGGGTCTGTCTCTCATCTCTCCCTCCCGGCACTCTCTTGTTGTGTCTCATATCTGTCTTGTGTCTCTTGTGCTCACTCTCTCTCATTGTGTCTCTCCTGTCTGTCTCTTGCGCCTCATCTTTCATCTCTCTTGTTATGTGTCTGTCTTGTGTGTTTGTCTCATTGTGTGTCTCTTGGCTCTTGTCCAGTGTCTCTCTTCTTGTCTCTCTCTCGCTAGTTGTGTGTGGCGCTCTCATCGTGCCGGTCTCCATCTCGCTCTGGGGGTCCGTCTCTTGCTGTGTGCCTCTCTCACATCTTGTTCTGCCTCTCTCGTTTGTCTGTGTCTCTGTCTCATTGTGCGTGTCTCGTGTGTCTGTCTCATCTCTCTTTCTTGTGTCTGTTTCTCTTGTGTATCTCGTTCAGTTGCGCTCTCTAGCTGTGCCTGTGTCCATCTCTCGTGTCTCTCTCATCTCACGTTCTGTCTCTCTATTTGTGTGTGTGTCTCTGTCTCATTGTGCCTGTCTTGTGTCGGCCTCGTGTGCTTGTCGCCTCTCGTTCTGTCTCTCTCTTGAGCTGTGTGTGTCTCATGTGTCTGTCTCTCTCGTGTGTCTGTCTCTCTCTCTCATGCATCTCTTGTGCCCACCTCATTGTATGTCTGTCTGCCTCTTGTCTCACGTTGCCTCTCACATTTTCTCATGTTGTCTTTCATGTTGTGTGTGCCTCTCAAGCTCGCACGCTGTCTCTCTCCTGCTGTCTCTTTTTCACATTGTCTGCGTGTCTCTATCTCTCACGTTGCGTGTGCACGCCTCTCATGTTGTCTGTGTGTCTCCCTCCCAACTTGTCTCTCTTCCTCCCTCCACCTTGTCTCCCCCCACTTGTCTATCGCACCTTCTCTCTCACCTTGTCTCTCTCCCTACCTTGTATGTCTCCCCTCTCTCCCTCTCCCTGCTTCCCTCCCCCTCTCTCTCCCCCTCCTCCCCCCCCAAAGCTCTTTATGTCTTTTGACCACTCTCTCAGTGTCATCCAGTCCCGTCCAGTCCCCCGTCCCCCGTCCCCCCGCCTCTCTCTTGCTCTATTTCACAGTCTCTCAATTTATCTCACTCTCAGGCCTTTGGTCTCTCTCTCTGTTGGGCTCTCACCCCAGCTATCCCTCTCTGCCCCTCCATGTCAGTCTCTCCCGATCTCTCTCTCTCTCTCTCACACACACACAAAGTCTTACTCTCTCAGTCTCTCTACCCCTCTTACCTTCCCCTCTGGCTCTTACTGTTTCTCACAGTCTCTGTCTCTCTGTCTCTCTGAGTCTCTCCGAGTCTCTCCCCTGCCCCCATCTGTCTCTTGCCATCTCTCCTCCCACTCCCCTCGTCTCTCTCCCCCCCACCCCCACCCCCTCCATGCATGCTCCCTTTCCCCACTCTCCTCACCCCGCTCGGGCTGTCCTCTCCCCCTCCTCGAGCTCTTGCCCCATCTCTCTTGGCCCTTCTCTCAGACTCCCTCTCACTCACTTTCTTTCTTCCTATCTCTCTTTCTCAGTCTTGCTCACACTCTCGATCTCGGTCTGTGTCTCTTGCCCCCAGTCTCTCTCCCATACTCTCTCTCGGTCTCTCTGCCTCTTTCTATCCATGTATCTCAGCTTCACTCTCTGTCTCTCTGGCTTTCTCTCTATCAGTATATCTCTCTCAGTGTCTTTTGGTCTACCCCACCGCTCAGTCTCTCTCTCTCAGAGCCTCCCTCAGCACCTCTCTCCCTTGTTTTCGGCCTCTCCCTCGCTCACTTTATCTCTCTCCATCTTGCTCTCTTGGGGTCGCTCTCCCCATCTCTCTCAATTTCTCTCTCTCATTCTCAGTCTCAGGACCCCCTTCCCCCATCATTTTCTCAGTCTCTCTCACATGCTCTTGATCTCTCTCACACTCCCTCTCAATGTTGCCTGGTCTGTCTCGGTGCGCCCCCCGCCCCCCCCCCCATCTTAGTCTCTTTCTCTCTCTCCATCTCCATCTCTCTGTCTCTCATTCATTCATTCTCCTTCTCCCTTTCCTTCTCCTGGTCTTAGACTCTCTTTCTCTGACTCTCTCCCTCTCTTTCTTGTTTGCACCCATCTGACTTTCTTGGTCTCCGTTTCAAAAGCTCTCTTGCGCTCTCACACCCTCTCTCACTCACCACCTTGGTGCCTCCCTCCCTCTCCCCCGCCCTCGGTCTCCCTCTGTCTTGGGCTCGGCATCTCTATTTGTCTTGATCACTCTCTCAGTCTCTATGTGTGTGCGTGACTCTCAGCCCCCTCCCTTTCTCTTTTGGCCCCCCCTCCTCTCTCAGACTTGGACACCCCCCCCTTCCGGTCACAATCACACGCTCTCAGTCTCCCTCTGACTTGGTCTTAGCCCCCCCTCCCTCTCTGTGCTACCCCACCTCTCTCTCTCCCCATCGTCTCTGTTCCCCCCCCTCCCCCCCCAGCTTTTTTTGGTCTCGATAACTCTCTTTGCCTACCTGCTTCTCTCTCCCTCTCCTCCATCTCTCCCTTCACCCTCCCCTCTCCCTTTCCCCCTCTCTCCTTCTCTTTTCCTTTTCTATCTCTCTTTCCTTCCCTTTCTTTCTCTCCCACTCTCTTTTTTCTTCTCTTTTCCCCTCTCTCTTTCTCCCTAAGGTGATTATTTCCCAGTATTACAAACTCTCGATCATCAAACTTAGATATATCTCTAAAATAGATCTAAATATATATCTCTAAAAACCAGCTCATCTAAAGTTTTTTTGTTTTGTTGTTTTTAAAGCATAGCATTGTCAAAATACAGTTACTGATGATCACTGTTACCAGATTTTAGCTCATAAACCATTAAATACCTTGTTTGTAGTCTACTGCATTTTGTTTGTACACCTTTACATTCATAATGTTTACTCGTTCTGATCCATGACTCTTATCCATATACATAGATAAGCAGTTGTCCAGATGAATTCTCTTAGTATTGGTTTGAACATTTAGAAGTACTGATATGAAGAAATGTAATGATGTTATCACGAACATAAAATGGAATAAAATAAGTGCTGGTGTAATTTTTTATTATATTTTTTTTAGTTCTGTCATGGTATGTTGCAATATTTTTGACCTGCTCTGACAACTGTCTGTAAATATGAAAGAAATGTAGAGAGCAAGAGGTACACATATGAAAATGAACATGCTTGATTTGGGGGGGTATTGATGTCTATCTAAAGAAGCAATGTGCATATATATGCATAAACTATTTAAACCGAAAGTGCAAAGCAGTCTGATAGTTGAGTTCCTCTTTTTCACTTCTGTTTTTCTATAAATTAACTAACTCCATGTTAATTTTTCCATTTTCAGTCATCAAGTAAGCAGGATAATAATGTACCTACAGAAGACAAAGAGATGGATACTGTCAAAGAAGATGACGTCCCCTTTGAAAAATTCAGTAGCAAAGTATGTGGAATGTTACTCTTTTTAACCTAAAGAAGTTAACTTTAATACTGTGTACTTTGACTTGCAACTGTATCTTTAAATACTTAGAAGCTACAGTTGCTAGCACTGTGACTGTCTCGGGAGTGGTTTAAAATGTAAAGTTTCATATGAATTCAGATATATTTATACCACTCATTGAAGCTAATGGGAATTAGAGATATCATCAGAGAGCAAACTTTAATGTAATGATAAGGGGTCGGAAGGAGGATCCGGGGAACTACAGGCCTGTCAGCCTGACCTCGGTACCAGGAAAGATCACGGAGAGGATCATCTTGAGTGAGCTCTCAGGGCAAGCGCAGGGCAGCCAAGGGATCAGGGCCAGCCAGCATGGGTTTAGGAAAGGGAGGTCCTGCTTAACCAACCTGATCTCTTTCTATGACCATGTGACCCGCCTTCTGGAGGCGGGGAAGGCTGTGGACGTTGTCTCTCTGGACTTTGGTAAGGCCTTTGACACCGTCCCCCACAGCATTCTCCTGGAGAAGCTGGCGATTCATGGCATAGAAAAGTGTACTCTTTGCTGGGTTAAAAACTGGCTGGATGGCCGTGCCCAGAGAGTTGTGATCAATGGGGTGAAATCCTCTTGGCGGCCGGTCACCGGTGGTGTCCCTCAGGGCTCAGTCTTGGGGCCGGTTTTGTTTAATATCTTTATCAATGATCTGGACGAGGGGATTGAGCGCGCCCTCAGTAAGTTTGCAGACGACACCAAGCTAGGTGGGAGTGTTGATCTGCTTGAGGGTAGGGAGGCTCTACAGAGGGACCTGGACAGGCTGGATCGATGGGCCAAGGCCAACTGTATGAGGTTTAATAAGGCCAAGTGCCAGGTCCTGCATTTCGGTCCCAACAACCCCAAGCAACGCTACAGGCTCCTGGAAAGCTGCCCAGCAGAAAAGGACCTGGGGGTGCTGGTGGACGGCCAGCTTAACATGAGCCAGCAGTGTGCCCAGGTGGCCAAGAAGGCCAACAGCATTCTGGCTTGTATCAGGAATAGCGTGGCCAGCAGGAGTAGGGAAGTGATCGTGCCTCTGTACTCGGCACTGGTGAGGCCTCTCCTCGAGTGCTGTGTTCAGTTCTGGGCCCCTCTGTACAGGAGGGACATTGAGGTGCTGGAGCATGTCCAGAGGAGAGCTACCAGGCTGGTGAGGGGTCTGGAGACCAGGTCATATGAGGAGAGGCTGAGGGAGCTGGGCATGTTTAGCTTGGAGAAGAGGAGGCTGAGGGGAGACCTCATTGCCCTCTACAGCTACCTGAAAGGAGATTGGAGAGAGGTGGGTGTTGGCCTCTTCTCCCAGGTGAATAATGACAGGACCAGAGGAAATGGTCTGAAGTTGCGGCAGGGGAGGTTTAGATCAGACATTAGGAAGAATTCCTTTACTGAAAGAGTGGTCAGGCACTGGAACAGCCTGCCCAGGGAGGTGGTTGAGTCACCATCCCTAGAGGTGTTTAAGAAACGTCTAGATGTGGCACTTCAGGGCATGCTCTAAAGGGCAGAGATTGTAGGTTGTTGGGGTTTTTTGGGGTTTTTTTTTGTTTTGTTTTTTTTTGTGCGTGTGTGCGTATGGTTGGACTCGATGATCTCAAAGGTCCTTTCCAACCATGAAGATTCTATGATTCTATGATTCTATGATTTACTAACAGAAAGCATCTTGATGTGATGAAAGTTTTTGCCTGTCACATATCAGAAGCTTCAGTTATGTGATTTCCCTGAGAAATTCTCAATCATTTAAACTATATCTTAAGTTTGCTAAGACACTTTATTTTTTCTTATCTTCATAGGATGTGATGAAAACAAATGATATATGCATTCCTAAAGTTGTTAGAAGAGGAAGGAAGAGAAAGGTAACAATATATTTAACTAACTTAAAGAAAGATGCAGCATTTGTATGTCCTTATGAGAATTACTTCTCTTTTTTAAAGAACAGAGTTTAAATAAATCCAGTCTCCAACCTAGGACACTGAGGAGCCAAAAAGATTGTGTGGGTGTGTTGGGTTTTTTTAACTTCCCAAAGGGACAAAAACCTCTCAGATGACACTCTGAAAGAGAGATCTCATTCTTGAACTTTTTAAACACTCGAGCTTTCTGGTTCTTTGGCCTCAAAATGGCTTCCAGGCCCAAGATGTTTTTCTCTGTCAGGCATGTGCAGCTCTGCTCAGATGAAAAAGGTGTTTGAAAACTTCTCCCATAAGTTCTTTAAAATGAATTAAAATTTTTATTTTTTTAAGTCTGAGCCTGACCGTATTCATATAAAACTAGACTAATTGCATCCATCCCCATGTCAGTGGTATGAGCTAGAACTAGTTTTGATACTTTTGGTACGAACAAGGCTACAAGTATATGTAGTGGACAAAGATGTACAAAGGGGTACATTTTCTTTAATCTTCCTTTTCTGTCCAACGTACCTGTAGTACGTGTGACAGTCAGGTTTGTCTCTGTATGTCCTTGTTTATGTCTCCTTTGACCAGATACCCTTAAAGGAGCAGACACTCTCCTTCCACATATCCTTAAAAAGACATGCAGCTAACTGCCCGCACTAACACAAGTGCTCACAGCCAAGTTCTCTTGTCAACTACACTTGCTGTTTGCAGCCCATTCTTGCGTTGCAAGACAAGAGTTTTGGCTACAAGACAAGAGTTTTGAACTGTGACAAGAATGGGCTGCAGAAGGGAAGCGTAGGCAGGTAGGAGAATTTGTCTGTGAATATTGTGTTGGCATGGGCAGTGTCTGCAGGTCATAGAATCACAGAATTGTCTAGGTTGGAAGAGACCTTTCATGTCATCGAGTCCAACCATCAACCTAACACTGACAAAAACCATCACTAAACCATATCGCTAAGCACTATGTCTACCCGTCTTTTAAATACCTCCAGGGATGACGATTCCACCGCTTCCCTGGGCAGCCTGTTCCAATGCTTGACAAACCTTTCAGTGAAGACATTTTTTCCTAATATCTGATCTAAACCTCCCCTGGTGCAACTGGAGGCCATTTCCTCTTGTCCTATTGCCTGTTACTTGGGAGAAGAGACCGACAGCCACCTCTCTACAACCTCCTTTCAGGTAGTTGTAGAGAGCGATAGACAAGGTCTCCCCTCAGCCTCCTTTCCTCTAGGCTAAACAATCCCAGCTCCCTCAGCCGCTCCTCATAAGACTTGTTCTCCAGACCCCTCACCAGCTTCATTGCCCTTCTCTGGACACGCCCCAGCACCTCGATGTCTTTTTTGTGGTACAGAGGGGCCCAAAAGTGAACACAGTACTCGAGGTGGGGGTCTCACCAGTGCCGAGTACAGGGGGACGATCACTTCCCTAGTCCTGCTCACCACACTGTTCCTGATACAGGCCAGGATGCTGTTGGCCTTCTTGGCCACCTGGGCACACTGCTGGCTCATATTCAGCTGGCAGTCGACCAACGCCCCCAGGTCCTTTTCTGCCAGGCAGCTCTCTAGCCGCTCTTCCCCAAGCCTGTAGCGCTGCATGGGGTTGTTGTGACCCAAGTGCAGGACCCGGCACTTGGCCTTGTTGAACCTCATACCATTGGCCTCGGCCCATCGATCCAGCCTGTCCAGATCCCTCTTTCAGAGCCTTTCTACCCTCCAGCAGGTCGACACACCCACCTAACTTGGTGTCGTCTGCAAACTTACTGAGGGTGCACTCGATCCCCTCGTCCCGATCACTGATAAAGATATTAAAGAGAATTGGCCCCAATACTGAGACCTGGGGAACACCACTCCTGACCAGCCACCAACTGGATTTAACTCCATTCACCACCATTCTCTGGGCCTGGCCATCCAGCCAGTTTTTAACCCAGCGTAGAGTACTCCCATCCAAGCCATGGGCAGCCAGTTTCTCCAGGAGGATGCTGTGGGAAACAGTGTCAAAGGCTTTACTAAAGTCCAGGTAGACAACATCCACAGCCTTTCCCTCATCCACCAAGTGGGTCACCTTGTCATAGATGGAGATCAGGTTTGTCAAGCAGGTCCTTGCACAGTCAAGAGAACAGCTTGTTGGTAAAGATGGCTTTTGGCTGGTGAGCGAGGAGAATGCCCAGAGCTTCAGTCAGAAGTGCAACAAGAATTAGCTGCAGAAGGCAGTTGTAGGCAGGAAAGAGAAAATGTCCGTGAGCACTTGTGTTGGTGTGGGCAGTGGCTGTGCGTCCTTTTTAAGTGAGCAGTTGAGATGAGCGCTTAGTGGTAGACACGAGTTTCAGCTGTCAAGCAAGGGGAAGCAAGGTGCTCGACTACAGTCAGAGTGCAACAGAATGGGCTGTGGAAGGCGAGGCATATGCAGGAAAGAGAAGTTGGCTCTGGGGACTTATGCTGGCGTGGGCAGTGGCCATGTGTCCTTAAGTAGTGCACAGTTCAGATGAGAGCTTATCAGTAGAAGTGAGTTTTGGCTGGTGTCTGTGGGGAAGCCCAGAGCTTGGGTCGGCGTGTGAGAATTTACTGCAAAAGGCATTGTAGGTGCTCAAGAGAATTTGACTGCAAGATTGTGTTGGAGTGGGCAAGGGCTGGCAGGGAGGATAAGGGTTGGTCATGAGAGGAGTGGGCTGGTAGGGTAGGGTTTTGGCTTGGAGGAGTTGGTGTGCAGGGTAAGGGTTGGTCTTGGAGTAGTTGTCAGGTAGGGTATGGGTTGGGCTTGGAAGAATTGGTGGGTAGGGTAAGGATTGGTTTTAGAGGGGTTGCTGGTAGGTTATGAGTTGGGATTGGTGAGCAGGGAAAGGACTGGGCTTGGAGGGGTGGGTGGGTAGGAGAAGGGTTGGAGCTGGAGGGATTGGGTAGAGTATGGATTGGACTTGGAGGAGATGGTCTTGGAGAGGTTTGGCTTGCTTTGAGGGGTTGGGTGTGGAATGGTTAATGGGAGGGATAGGCTTGGAGGGGTTGGTGGGAAGGGCAAGGGTGGGCTTGGAGGATTTGGGGTTGGGGTGAGGGTTGGGCTATTTGGGTTTGGAGGGTTTGGCGGGCAGGGGTTGGTGGGTAGGATAAGGGCTGTACTTGGAAGGGGTGGGGTTGAAGGAGCTGGTGGGCATGGAAAGGGTTGGGCTTGGAGTATTTGGGATTAGGGAAAGTGCTGGGCTTTGACAGGTTGACAGGCAGGGTAAGGGTTGAGCTTGGAGGGGTTGGCAGCAGGGCTTGGAAGCATTGGGCTTGGAAGGCTTGGTGGTTAGGGGAAGGGTCAGAGTAAGAGGGGTTGGCATTTGGGTTGGGTAAAGTGTTGGAGTTTAAGGAGTTGGGGGGTCAGGCTGAGGGTTGGGCTCAGAGGGGTCGGCGGTTAGGGTAAGGGTTTTGGTTAGAGGGGTGCAGTTAGGGTAGAGTGTTGGTGTTAGCAAGTTTGGTGGTTAGACTAGGCCTTGTGTTTAGAGGGGTTGGGGGTTAGGCTGGGGGTTGGGTTTGAGCTGCTTTCAGTTGGGATTAGAGTGGTTGGGTTTTGGGCTAAGGGTACAGGTTGGGCTTGGAGGAGTTAGCAGGAAGGGTAAAAGTTGGGGTTGGAGGGGTTGGCTAGGCCCTGGGCTTACAGGGGTTGGTGGTTAGAGATGTTGGCAGTTAGAGGAGTTCGGGTTTAGGCTAGAGGTTGGGTCGAGAGGGGGCTGGTGGATAGGGTGAGATTTGGGCCTAGAGTGCTTGGTACTTAGGGTTAAGAGATGGGCCTGGAGGGGTTGGGCTTTGAGAGGTGAGCAGCTAGGTTTAAGGGTAGGTCTTGAGGGCTTGACCGTCTGGATATGGGTTGAGCTAGGAGGGCTTGATGGATAGGGTAGGGGTTGGGATTGGAGGGATGGGTAGACAGGGTAAGGGTCGGGCTTTGAGGGTTTGGGTTTGGAGGGGTTGGCAGGCAGAATAAAGGTTGGGCTCGGAGGGGTTTGCTGGCAAGGTAAGAATTGGGCTTGGAGGGGTTGATGAGCTTGGATGGGTTGGGCTTTGAAGTCCTTCATGGGTAGGGGGAGGGTTGGAGCCAGAGGGGTTGGCAGTTAGGGGATGTGTCAGGGCTTGGAAGAGGTTGGTGGGTAAAGGAAAAGTTGGGGTTGGCTATTAGTGGAAGTTTTGGGCTTGGATGGGTTGGCGGTTGGAGTATGTTTGGGGGTTAAAGGACTTGGAGGTTAGGCTAGGGATTGGGCTTGGAGGATTTGGGGTTGGGGTGAGGGTTAGGATTGGAAGGGTTAGTGCATAGGGGAAGGGTTGGAGAGATGTATTGGGCATAATTGTCAAGGTTTTGGTAGCAGGGGCAGGCTGCAGCGATGACCTGTGTAGGTCATGGACTGCCCTGTGCTGGTCATAGCCAGTTCCAGCCGGCTCAGCAACAGACAAAATGGACTGACTGTGCGCCGATACTGAACCGCTCCGATGACTTTACAGCGCCTGTGCAAAAATATATTTAAGGGTGGTAAATGCTGAGAAAACAATGCCAGAGCAGGATGACCGGCCCGTGGGGAACCCATGATGGAGTAGTTGTTCCTGAAGGACTGTACCCTGTGGAAAGGATCCACGCTGGAGCAAGGGAAAAGTGTGAGGAAGGAGCAGCAGAGACAAACTGTTATAAACTGACCACAACCTCCCATTCCCCGCCACCCTCCCCTGCACTGCTTGTTGGGGCAGGAGGTAGAAGAGTTGGGAACAAAGGAGTGAAGTTGAGTCTGGGAAGAAGGGGCGGGATGGGGAGAAGGTGTTTTTAGTTTTGTCTTTGTTTCTCACCATGTTTTTAATTGGCAACAAATTGAATTATTTTTCCCCAAATCGAGTCTGTTTTGCCCATCATGGTAATTGGCGAGTGATCTCCCTGTCCTTATCTCAACCCATGAGCTTTTCCATCTTATTTTCTCCCCTTGTCCTGCTGAGGAGAGGGAGTGAGAGAGCGGCTGGGTGGAGATCTGGTAGCTAGCCAAGGTCAGCCCACCACAGTGTGTATGTTTATTTGTATTGTATACCTCTGTTTGTTTGTGTGCCTACTGGGAAAACATGCTTAGCCTTGCTACTGTCGGACCTGGGGACATGGAGCTGTGGCAGCCTCGCTTCTCTCAGGCTGTCTGATTCAGAAACCCCTAACATTGGGGAGAGAGAGAGAGAGGGGGAGGGCAGAAAGAGGGGGAAGATAGAGAGGGGCAGAAAGAGAGAGGGGCAGTGTCGTGGTTTAGGCCAGGACAGACTAAATGCATGCATTAATTACTGTGCAATAATTGTATCCATGTGAAGGAGTTTGGCAATTTATTGCCTCTGTGAAAGAGGGACTATTAATGCATAGAACCCTATCTCAAATGTCTACAGGGACAATTTTGATTTGTTCACTGTCTATTCATAGCCATGGAGATGTCAAGCTATGTGTCCATAACTGACCAGCCATTATGCCTGCTAATTCCACTCCTTGGATGTATGTAGCCCACACAGGTTATTTTTTCCACCTAATTCTTAGAAGTACCGTCCTGGTTTCATCTGGGATAGAGTTCATTTTCTTTCTAGTGATTACTGTGTTTCAGATTTGGTATGAAAGGAATGTCAATAATGCATATTGTTTTAGTTGTTGCTAGGTGATGTCTATAGCATTCGAGGACTTTTTTCAGCTTCTCATAGAAGCTGAGAAGGAGCATAGACAGAACAATGGAATGGCCAATGGAATATTCCACACCATAGACATCATGCTCGGTACATAAATGGGGGTTGGCCAGGGGGTGAGAATGCGCGATCACTGCTCGGGAGGGTGTGAATTCACCAATTTACCATGTGGCGAGAGTGATTTGTGTCGTTATTATTATTGTTATTATTGCTATTTTCCTTTTCTGATATTGTTCTATTCAACTGCCTTAATCTCAACCCACGAGGTTTTTTTCCTTTTCCTTTCCCCTCCTTTTCTCCCTCTTCTCCCTACTCTTCTTGGGGGGGAAGGGGGAGAAATGCATGAGTGGCTGCCAGCTGGGGTTAAACCACGACAAGTGCCCTCACATCTTAGGTGTGCAGCTCACAGCTAAGTACTTCCCCTATTGAGGTATTAGGAAGATGTAACACGTGGGCTCTGCTATCCCAATGTTTTCCTTTGCAGATTAACCGTACTTGTTCATTATTAGTAAAGCGGCCAGCTGCATACTTTGGCAGGTAGTGTCCAAAGAGTCATTCTGAACAGCAGTAGTAATAGTCTTGGATACATTTTTCATGACTTCCCAGGTCTTTCTTTTCAGTGCAATTGGAGGTGAGACATTTCTAATCGGATAGCAGCTTTAGCTAGCCCCTGAAGGTGCTGAGAGGTTAGTTGTCCAACCAGTTGCAGCTGGGCTTGGAGGGCTTGGATATCCATGTTGTTTAGGGCAACTCCTCCAAGTCCTAGCATTCCTGATATGTCTCTTAGTTCTTCTGCGGATGCCTTATTCAGGGAACATGGCATGTTGAAACCTTATAATAAAAGGCGCACAGGTGGCATTGTGTCAACTTACATTCCAGTCCCACTTGATGTGGTACTCTTTGTCTTATTGGATTGCTCCAAGTAAAGTTTGCCACTTGCCTACGGTAAACATATTGGAGGGTGGTATTACAAATTGTGGGGTTCACCATGTTCTTTGTCAAGATAATATTGAGGTTAATTCACTAGTGTTGGTTTGTGTTTCTTCCATTAGATACGGTCTCATATTTAAATTCTAATCTTTGGTTGTTTTGGCTACATTTATAAATACTTGTGAAGTTGGTGGTCCAATTAAGTCTAGTCATCATACTGGTGAGAAGTCCTTTATGTTCACTAATATCACCTACATACCAGGCTTCGTTTTTACCTGCTCCGCTCTGGCTGCTATTCTGAGTTAACTGGGTTGTATTATCATTAGGGATTATTATACAGTAACACATTCCCCTTCAATTTCCTACCATACCGTGAATCCTCCAATATATTTTTTTTTTGTTACGGTTCATTTGATATGATTCCCTCTCATTCCACGGTGGCGTGGTGGCTTGTGACCAGCACTGAGGGGTGGCTGTTTGTGCCACTGTTAAGGTCAAAGTCCTGACTGATGCCCATACCAAAATAGGGTTCATCTTCCTTTGTATAATGAGGTTCACAGTGGGTTAATTACAGTTAGTGTGTGTGTAGGTACACATTTAATTTTTCTGTTTTGTAATATTACTCATGTTGTATGTCCCAGTCCATGTGCAAACACCACCAACCCCCCCCCCCCCCCCCCCGCCCCGTGTTTTCCCTTTCCCTAAGGGAGTGACAGTCCAAACAATCATGTTTCCCTCTGATGGGAACCAGAGGTGTGATGAAAACTATTCAAGGGCAGAAGTATGGTGTGAGCACTAACTGGGTTATATCGTTGCTCTGGTATGCAAACTGCTTGTGCTTAATTAGGAGTAGGTAGGAGTATCAAGGCTAAAGTAAGATAATTCTGTCCAAAAAGCATATAATGGAAACGAAATATAACCAGCATGGACCATAGAGTGAGAAGGGAGTTGTTGTGAGTTAACCCCAGTAGGCAGCTAAGCACCACACAGCCACTCGCTCGCTCCCCACCCCACCCCCCACCCCCAGTGGGATGGGGGAAGAGAAAAAGAAGAGTAAAAGCAAGAAAACTCATGGGTCGAGATAAGAATTAATAAGCAAAGGAGAAGTGGAAGAGGAGAGGAAGAAAACAAAACAAAGCAAGTGGCAATCACTCGCCACCTCCCATGGGTAGACCGATGCCCAGCCAGTTCCTGAGCTAACCTACCTAAACCCCTCTCCTCCCTGTTTTATTACTGAGCATGACGTTTTATAGCATGGAATATTTCTTTGGTTAGTTTGGGTCAGCTGTCCTAGTTGTGCCCCCTCCCAACCTCTTGCGCACCCTCAATCTGTTCACTGGGGTGGGGGGGTGAGGGCGGTCAGAGTGAGAAACAGAGGCCTTGACGCTGTGCAACCACTGTTCAGCAATAGCTAAAACATTGGTGTGTTATCAGCATTGTTTTGGTAACAAATCTAAAACACAGCACCATACAAGCTGTTATGAAGAAAATTAACTCCATCCCAACCAGAGACAGTACAGGAGTCTTGGGATGCAAGGCCACCTTCATCTAGGTAACTGTATCAGTAATACCGTAATACCATATTAGGCTGAAATTGCCTAGGTAACAGTGTTGGAAACACTGAATTTGGGTACAGATGTAACAGAATTGGGACCAATGAGGAAAAAGTAATTAGGGGTGTGTTGTTTGTTTGGGATGTGTTTGGGTGGAGAAAAGGAGGTTGCGGGGGTGGTTAAAAGGTGTGTTCAGGAAAAGAATAAATGGGGAATAAGGTATAAAATCAGGTGGAGGACAAAGAACTGGGGGATTTTGCAATGGTAGAAGTGCAGAGGCCTACAGACGGTGGTGAAGCTGACCTGCAGACCCAAGCTCCCCAGGACACTGGAGGGAGCCCCCTTGGACAACCTGCTGGACTCTCCATCAGGCCTATGTCCAGAAGACTTGGTGTGGGAGGATGGAGTAAGAAGGAATAAACTTGTATGGAGGGATAGACTTGTGCCTTACTACTAAGTGCAGGAGGAAAGGCAATAAAATTGCAACTTAATAGTACTTATATGTGTGGTTTATGTTTTCTTTATAGTAATATAACTGTGTATCAATAATAAGCAATAGAATCGTAACTCACTATTACTTGCAGTGATATAATTGTGTACTAATATTACTAATAATAGTGGTGAGTTTGTTAGCCAACTAAGGTATTATTAGCTTTTTAAAGGTGTGTCGCTTGATCAGTAAATCTAACCATCTTGATCACCTATGTCTCACGTCTCCAATCTAAAAAGGGGGGAGAGTTGGACTTAGGGAGGTAATGCAGGTCTAGCCTGGCCTGGGCCTGGTTGGGATGATGCCTCTCCAGTGTTTACAAGTGATGCAGTGAAATGCCGAAGTTAAGACTCAATAGCCTTGGTGACTATTAAGCAGGTATTCTTTATTGCAGCGCCGGGCACACAGGGGATTGCTCCACCTAATGTGCGCGCCGACTGATTTAGTTGTACAGTTTAAATACATACTATGTATGCATATTCACTAGTTTTCCAAGAAATGACTACCTATTCATTAACTCATTATTACAGGTTACTGCCCACTCCCGCATGCGCACTAGAGTCTCTCGGTGGTCTTCAGAGACATCTGGTGGTCGTTTACTTCCTCCACTCCTCTTCATCGTTGTGACCTTCTGGTGAACTGCAGGCCTCTACTCTACTTCTTTATTCTTGCTGGCACATCAAAAGTGTTAGCTTTGACTAGTCTCTGCATTCCTCAGTAATCCTGGGCCCCTTGTTTTGAGAGATAAGCTTCTACTGCAAGGTTATATTGTCCTAAAGCATTCTGTCTTAAAAAATAAGAGATAAGTTCTGACATTTAGTACTACAACTGTTGCATCTGCTCTTTGTACAGCCTTAAAGCGCCTGGTCTCCTAAATTAAGCTCCTACTCTAATTTACAGTTCTAATGTATTAAGCCCCTACTTCAATTATTTTACAGCTTTAATATGTCAAGCCCTACTTCACAAGCCAAGTGGCTTCTGCCAAATGAACATCCCAATTTCTCATATCCCCTTTTCCCCAGGCTTGTAGCATGGTTTTCAGGAGTTCATTATGCCATTCTACCTTTCCCAAGGCCTGGGGATAATAGGGAATATGGTATATCCAGTCAGTTCCATGTTCAGCTGTTCCTAACTTCATAATTTCATTTTTGAAATGACAGCCATTGTCAGACTCAGTTCTTTCAGGTGTACCATGTCTCCACAAACTTTGTTTTTCGAGACCTACTACTCTACTGTGCTTTTAGTGGTGACATGGGTCACTGTGTAAGTCTCCAGCCAGCCTGTAGTCATTTCTACCATGGCTAGGACCTATCAATGCTCCCTAGTAGTCCTGCGCAAAGGTCCAATGTAGTCTACTTGCCACGCATCTCCAAATTGGTGGTTTAGATGTCATCTTCCATGCCTCAATATTTTTTGTCGTTTAGCTTTTTCACTAGTGCACAAATTTCAGTCCTTTGTTATTTGTATAATAGAGTCTTTTGAAAAGTCCACCCCTCGGTCTCTTGGCCAGCTATAGGTGACATCTCATATGTCCTGACGTTTCATGAGCCCATCGAGCTACACATAGTTCCCCTTTATGTTCCCAGTCCAAGTCTTTATCGATTGTGGCAATCTGAGCAGCTTGGTCCACTCGATGTTTGCTGATTTGTTCTTCAGTGGCACTTCCCTTTGGGACATGGGCACTGTGGAACATGGGCTCGAACTCCCTTCATATGCTGCTAGTGTCTCTTTTTCAGTTGGGGTGTAGCCAGCCTCAGATCCTCTGTATCCTCAGCTCCAAAACCCTAGAGGTTGACCTCGAGTCTCTCCAGGTGCTTTCTGCCAGAAGCTCCAGGTGGGGCCGTGCTTCCCGGCTGTGCTGTAAAGCACGTTTCTCACAGCTTGTCCTGTCTGGACTGTCCCAAGGGCTACCGCATGAACAATTTCCTTTTTAATCTGTTCAAAGGCTTGTCCCTGCTCAGGGCCCCATCCGAAAATGTTCTTCTTTTAGGTCACTCGATAGAGAGGGCTCACAATCTGACTATAACCTGGAATATGCTGGAACACTGTCCCACACGACATCCTTGTCTCTAAATTGGAGAGACATGGATTTGATGGATGGACCATTTGGTGGATAAGGAACTGGCTAGATGGCCGCACTCAAAGGCTTGCGGTCAACGGCTCAATGTCCAAGTGGAGACCAGTGACGAGTGGCGTTCCTCAGGGGTCGGTACTGGGACCGGTGCTGTTTAACATCTTTGTCGGCGACATGGACAGCAGGATTGAGTGCACCTTCAGCAAGTTTGCCAACGACACCAAGACAGGCTGAGAGAGTTGGGGCTATTCAGCCTGGAGAAGAGAAGGCTCCGGGGGGACCTTATAGCAGCCTTCCAGTACCTAAAGGGGGCCTACAGGAGGGATGGGGAGGGACTCTTTATCAGGGAGTGTAGTGATAGGACGCGGGGTAACGGTTTTAAACTGAAAGAGGGTAGATTTAGATTAGATATCAGGAAGAAATTCTTTACTGTGCGGGTGGTGAGGCACTGGAACAGGTTGCCCAGGGGAGCTGTGGATGCCTCTTCCCTGGAAGTGTTCAAGGCCAGGCTGGATGGGGCATTGAGCAACCTGATGTAGTGGAAGTTGTCCCTGCCCATGGCAGGGGGGTTGGAACTAGATGATCTTTAAGGTCCCTTCCACCTCTAACCGTTCTATGATTCTATAATATGCATTCTCCAGAAACCCACAAGGCCTAGGAAAGCTTGTGTTTCTTTTTTGTTATCTGGTAGGGACATAGCTGTTATCTTATTGATCACATCCATTGGGATATGACGATGTCTATCTTGCCATTTTATTCCTAAAAACTGTATCTGCTGTGCAGGTCCTTTGACCTTGCTTTGTTTTACGGAAAAAACAACTTTCAGAAGGAAACACAAACACTTCCTCTGCTGCGTTGTGCCACGTGACGATGTCATCAATGTATTGCAGGTGTTGAGGGGCTGCACCCTGTTCCAGTGCAGTCTGGATCAGTCCATAGCAAATGGTAGGGCTGTGCTTCCACCCCTGGGGCAGTCGATTCCAGGTGTACTGGACACCCCTCCACCACATGAAAGCAAACTGTGGCCTGCACTCTGCTGCTAAAGGGATCAAGAAAAATGCATTGGCAATATCAGCTGAGGCATATCACTTGGCCACCTTTGACTCCAGTTCATATTGGAGTTCTAGCATGTCTGGTATGGCAGCACTCAACGACAGTGTGACTTCGTTCAGGCCACTGTAGTCCACTGTCAGCGTCCACCCTCTGTCAGACTTTTGCACTGGCCATATGGGACTATTAAAGGGTGAGTGAGTCTTGCTGATCACTCCTTGGCTCCAGTCGATGACAAAAAAATTCATGGATGGGAACCAGGGAGTCTCGGTTGGTGCAATATTGCTGCCGATGCGCCATCATGGTAGCAATTGACACCTGATGTTCTTCAGCCCACAGCAAGCCCACAACGGAGGGATCCTCCAAGAGGCCGGGCAAGGTAGACACCTGTTTAATCTTCTCTGTACCCATGGCAGCTACACCAAAGGCCCACTGGTACCCTTTTGGGTCTTTGAAGTACCCACTCCTGAGGTAGTCTATGCCAAGGATGCATGGAGACTCCAGGCCGGTCGCAATAGGATGCTTCTGCCACTTGTCCCCTGTTAAGCTCACCCCAGCCTCCAACACAGACAACTGTTGGGATCCCCCTGTCACTCCAGAAATCCAGATGGGTTCTGCCCCCTTGTACCCTGATGGCATTAGGGTACGCTGTGCACCGGTGTCCACCAGAGCCTTATAGAATCATAGAATCATAGAATCTTCATGGTTGGAAAGGACCTTTGAGATCATCGAGTCCAACCATACGCACACACACAAAAAAAAAAAAAACAAAAACAAAAAAACCCACCACAAACAAACAACCTACGATCTCTGCCACTAGAGCACGCCCTGAAGTGCCCAATCTAGACGTTTCTTAAATACCTCTAGGGATGGTGACTCAACCACCTCCCTGGGCAGGCTGTTCCAGTGCCTGACCACTCTTTCAGTAAAGGAATTCTTCCTAATGTCTGATCTAAACCTCCCCTGCCGCAACTTCAGACCATTTCCTCTGGTCCTGTCATTATTCACCTGGGAGAAGAGGCCAACACCCACCTCTCTCCAACCTCCTTTCAGGTAGCTGTAGAGGGCAATGAGGTCTCCCCTCAGCCTCCTCTTCTCCAAGCTAAACATGCCCAGCTCCCTCAGCCTCTCCTCATATGACCTGGTCTCCAGACCCCTCACCAGCCTGGTAGCTTGTTGCGTGAAAAGGGGCCAAGCGGTTTTGGCAGAAGATAAACCCCCTTGCGTTCTAACACTCCTCACTGAGGTGGGAGGCTGGGTGCGGCTAGGTTTAAATTCTGAGTGATGCCCAATTCAGCACTATCAGTCCAATCGCGTTTAATATGTATTAAACTGTTACGATTTGGATACACTAATAGTGGACTGCACCTTCAGTCTAGTCGTGCTCCTGAACTAGCACGGCCACCTTCGAGTCTTTGGTCGCGTTCAGTGAGAAAGCGAAACGACTAGCTACTTAAACAGTGCAGTTTATTTAAACAACAGATATACAGGTTCTTTAGGATTGCCGGTGATAAATACACTGTCTGCAAAGCACGTGCAAATAAAGATATTGTTAAGTATACAAAACGCGCGACAAAATTATAAACGATACAGCCTGGCTATAAATGTAGGGTAGAGATTCTCTAGAGAAATTTCTAAGTCCCCGAGAAAGCACTCGGTGTAATCTAAGTCTTACCCACAGGCGTCCCTATGGCGGGGGGGAAGAAAGGCTCAGCCCGTCCACTGATCCCAGAAATCAGCGATGGAATTCTTCGTGATGGTGTCTTCCCTGGCATCCCCTCTCTCTTGGGCTATTTTTATACTATTTTTTTTATCTTCAAAGTGGAGTTTGAGTGACTTTAGTCATACGTACTTTTATTATGATTAATGTACTCAAGGAGGAGTGTTCGCACCTCGGGGGCGGATAGTCTCCGGGATGGAGGTGTGTTTTGGTACATTGTAGTGAGCAAAGTTCGCACAAAAGGACAGCATTTCATCAACATTTGACGAAATGTTGGCTTGGGTAGCGTGTAGGCCGCTTATCTGTTCCGTAGTACCGTCTCGTCCCCATATCTGCTATTCGTCACAAGGGAAGGCCACGGAACAATCATGTTCCGTTCCATCCCTCGTGTAGTTTTGCAAACAACCTTGTACAGGGAATCACAGATGTTGCATTCTTTGCGTGCCAACTGCGGCTGTATTCTACCTCAGAAGCCTCTTGATTTTATGACTTTCCTTAATGTGTGAACAATGCTGTATTTTTGTATTCTTGGCCCATTTAGTAATCATTCCACATAGTTCTCCTCTGGACACGCTCCACCACCTCAATGTCCCTCTTGTACAGAGGGGCCCAGAACTGAACACAGTACTCGAGGTGAGGCCTCACCAGTGCCGAGTACAGAGGCACGATCACTTCCCTACTCCTGCTGGCCACGCTATTCCTGATACAAGCCAGAATGCTGTTGGCCTCCTTGGCCACCTGGGCACACTGCTGGCTCATGTTAAGCTGGCCGTCCACCAGCACCCCCAGGTCCTTTTCTGCTGGGCAGCTTTCCAGCAGCCACTCTTCCCCAAGCCTGTAGCGTTGCTTGGGGTTGTTGGGACCGAAATGCAGGACCCGGCACTTGGCCTTATTAAACCTCATACAGTTGGCCTTGGCCCATCGATCCAGCCTGTCCAGGTCCCTCTGTAGAGCCTCCCTACCCTCAAGCAGATCAACTCTCCCACCTAGCTTGGTGTCGTCTGCACGCTTACCGAGGGCGCGCTCAATCCTCTCGTCCAGATCATTGATAAAGATATTAAACAAAACCGGCCCCAAGACTGAGCCCTGAGCGACACCACTGGTGACCGGCCGCCAAGAGGATTTCACCCCATTGATCACAACTCTCTGGGCACGGCCATCCAGCCAGTTTTTAACCCAGCAAAGAGTACACTTGTCTATGCCATGAATCGCCAGCTTCTCCAGGAGAATGCTGTGGGGGACGGTGTCAAAGGCCTTACCAAAGTCCAGACAGACAACGTCCACAGCCTTCCCCGCCTCCAGAAGGCGGGTCACATGGTCATAGAAAGAGATCAGGTTGGTTAAGCAGGACCTCCCTTTCCTAAACCCATGCTGGCTGGCCCTGATCCCTTGGCTGCCCTGCACTTGCCCTGAGAGCTCACTCAAGATGATCCTCTCCGTGATCTTTCCTGGTACCGAGGTCAGGCTGACAGGCCTGTAGTTCCCCGGATCCTCCTTCCGACCCTTCTTGTAGATGGGCGTCACAGTAGCCACCCTCCAGTCATCTGGTACCTCCCCTGTTGACCAGGATTGTTGATCAATGATGGAGAGAGGCTTGGTGAGCTCTCCCGCCAGCTCCCTGAGTACTCTTGGGTGAATCCCATCCGGCCCCATAGACTTATGTGCGTCTAGGTGCAGAAGCAGATCGTTGACTACTTCCTCCTGGATTATGGGTGGGTTGTTCTGCTCTCCATCCTTATCTTCCAGCTCAGGAGGCTGAACACCCTGGGGATAGCTGGTGTGACTATTGAAGACGGAGGCAAAGAAGGCATTAAGTATCTCAGCCTTCTCCTCGTCCTTGGTTGCAACTTTCCCCCCCGCACCCAGTAAGGGATGGAGATTCTCCCTGGCTCTCTTTTTGTTGATGTATTTATAAAAACTTTTTTTGTTCTCCTTAAGGTTTGTGGCCAAGTTGAGCTCCGGCTGGGCTTTTGCCTTCCTGATTTTCTCTCTGTATAACCTAACAAGATCCCTGTACTCCTCCTGAGTTGCCTGTCCCTTCTTCCAAAGGTGGTAAACCCTCCTTTTATTCCTAAGTCCCATGCGAAGTTCCTTATTCATCCAGACTGGCCATTTTCCCCCGCCCTTTAGACTTGCGACACTTGGGGACGGCCTGCTCCTGGGCCTTTAAGATTTCCTTCTTGAAGAGCGTCCAGCCTTATACTCCTGTGGGTCCAACGTGCCAGGCCATCAAATCCATACTGGCCGATAAACCCCATTGTCTCTTTCCTCCACCTGGACGGAGGCAGGGCCCTTCTATTCCTGGTCGGAGTATTCATTACCTGACTCCTGTAACTGTAAACCAGAAGTCCCTTCATTAGGATCAGGAGGAGGATCGGCCCTTCTACTCTGCCTGGGGAATTGCTCAACAGCAACCGGAGCAGTAATCTTCCTGGATGGACCCTTTTTGGCCCCTGTTTTTCCTCGCAAGCCACTTACCTGATCTTCTAGGTTCGAGGTAGGTGCACCATCCCACTTTCTCATGTCCTCCCTGTGGTCGTGCAGATAGAACCACAGAGTGGCATGAGGCGTGCGCCCACAGTACCCTTTCCCTTGAGAAGAGAAAGGCAGGCCAGTCTAGCCACAGTTGGTTCCTCGATGTCCGCCTAATCCATTATCACCAGGGTATTGGCATATGATGTTGCTGCACTCCGTACAAACTTCCGCCACATGGACCACATGCACTGGACTTCATCCGGGTCTTTGGATCCCTGGTCATTGTCCAGGTTGCTGTAGATCACCTCCACCACTGCTTATTCCCTCAGATACTGGATGCTGCCCTCAGTGGTGGCCCACTTGCCTTGGTAGTTTACAAGATCTTCCTTGAGGGGATACCTTGCCTTCACGCTCGACAGGAGCTGCCTCCAGAGGCTGTGGATTGTTGCCCCTCTTCCAATCCCTTTGTCAATACCCCAGTCCCTAGCGAAGGATCCCAGCTGCTGGGCTTCCTTGCCCTCTCATTCCTGACTGTTGGCCCCAGTATCCCATCATCGGAGCAACCAGGTGATAATTTGCTCACCTGGATGACAGCCAAAATCTTTCTGCATATCTCGCAGCTCACTCAGGGATAGGGACCAGGTGGTTTCTGACTCGCTTATGATTTCTGTCTCTTCCCCCTCCTGTTCTTGTGACTGCTCTGCTGCAGAACAGGCTGTCTCTTCTGATTCTTCCTCTCCTGCTCCCTCTTAGGAGAAGCTTCTTCCTCCCTTAGTAACTGAGTTGACTTCCCTTTCCATTATTTCTTCTTGATTATAGGAGCGACAGTTGAGGGTTAGGTCTCTGGTTTAGCCACAGTGTCCATTTGTATGTCTTCAGATCCAGAGACCCTCTCGCCCCCTTGAGGGTGCTGAACAGTGGCTTGGTAGGCATAGGCCAGGCCCCAGCACAGTGTGAGAAGTTGTGTCTCTTTGGCATAGCCAGGGCATCCTTTTTTTGAGTGTTCCGTTACTTCATCAGGATTCCGTACTCGTTCGGGAGTGAAGTCCCAGACCATCGAAGCTGAAAATCGCTCTAGCTACCTGCCCATATTCTCCCACGTACCTTGCCACCCATGATCAGACTGCGTCTGTGTGATATTCCTAAATAGTCAGTTAATTTTGCTTTTTCCAGAAGAGCCGGAAACAGATTCTTGACCATACTGATTTTGGCCGGGATAGAGTTAGTTTTCTTCATAGTAGCTTGTATGGGGCTATGTTTTGGATTTGTGCTGAAAACAGTCTTGATAATACAGGGATGTTTTAGTTACTGCTGAGCAGTGCTTACACAGCGTCAAAGCCTTTTTTGCTTCTTACACTGCCCTACCAGTGAGTAGGCTGGGGGGTGTACAAGAGGGGACACAGCTGGGCCAGCTGACCCCAAATGACCAAAGGGATATCGCATACCATATGACTTCATGCTCAGCAATAAAAGCTGCAGGGAAGGAGGAGGGAAGAGGGGGACGTTTGGAGTGATGGCATTTGTCTTCCCCAGTAACCATTACACGCGATAGAGCCCTGCTTTCCTGGACATGGCCCTAAACACCTGCCCGCCGATGGGAAGTAGCGAACGAATTCCTTATTTTGCTTTGCTCGCGCACACAGCTTTTGCTTTACCTATTAAACTGTCTTTATCTCAACCCACGAGTTTTCTTACTTTTACCCTTCCGATTCTCTCCCCCATCCCACTGGAGGGGGGAGCGAGCAAGCGTCTGTGTGGTGCTTAGTTGCCGGCCGGGATTAAACCACGACATTGACACGCACCAATATGAGCATTCTGATTACCCAAGGATGTTCAAGAAACTGAAGAGCCATTGTAACAAGGCAGAAAACATCTACCCCACAGGAGAAGGCGGCGAAGGTGCCATTTTTTGTTTCCTCCACAAATTGGCTCTGGGAGAAGAGGAAAAAGGTGTAATTGTTAATTCTCTCCACCAGATGGTTCCCGAAGTACTGGGACAGCAGCATTGCCGGGCCCAAATACCTGATTAGGCTCAAGGCCAGTGCTTTTATCATAACCCTGCCAGGCAAAACACAACAAAGTAATAAACAGCACAGCAAACTGCAGAAGCCAAAACCAGCCTTTAACAAGCCCTCAAATTTGATGTACAGAAAGAGAGGAAGTATCCCATGGATACATGGTAAGGGAACAAATAAACCAGTGTCAAGAACAATTAAGTCAACATCGTGGCCAGCAACAGCAAGTAACAACTTGTCAAGCAACAGCTAAACAGGTATAACAACTGTAAATTCCATCTAGCATGCTAAGGTCAAATCTGTTGTTATCTCAAGCCCCACGTTAGGTGCCAAAAAGGACCGTGGTGGGTTGACTCCAGCTGGGGGAGATAATTGGAAGGGCCAAAGTGAGAAAACCTGTGGGTCAAGATAAAGATAGTTTAATAAGGGGCAGAGTGAGAAATTCAAAACAAAACAAAACAAAACAGTGATGCAAAAACAATCACTCGCCACCAGCAGACCAATGCCCAGCCAGTTCCCAAGCAACAGCTACTTTGGAAAGACTCCCTCCACCTCCCCCCCCCAGCCTTTTATTGCTGAGCATGTCGTTATATGGTATGGAATAACTCTGGTCAATTCAGGTCAGCTGTCCCGTCTGTGTCCCCTCCCAGCCTCTTGCCCACCCCCAGCCTACTCCGGGGGAGGGGGGGCAGAGTGAGAAACAGAGAAGACCTTGACACCGTGTAAGCACTGTTCAGCAATAGCTAAAACATCGGTGTGTTATCAGCACTGTTTTGGTCACGAATGTAAAGCACAGCACCATAGGGGCTGCTATGAAGAAAATTAACTCCATCCCAGCCAGACCCAGTACATGCATCAATGTGTCATGCTGGTACATTAAGTTTTTCCAAATCCTGTGTGATGTTTTCCCTTGAGTTAGCCATCCAAATAGGTTTTCCTTGTCTCTGCCACTTCCTCTGTTTCCTCTGTGTGAACCAGCCCCAGAGGGCGTTGACCACCATCCGGGAGTCAGTATACAGGTATAACCTAGGCTATTTCCTCTCTAATGCTACATTGATGGTATATTTGGAAGGAGTATGCTGTCACCCTGGCAATTCCAGGGAGACACAAATCACTGCAATGTGCTGGGGCCTGGCCCATGCCTACCGAGCCCTGTTCAACACTATTCGGTAGCCTCAAGGGGAAGAGAAGGTCTCTGGATCTGATGACAAAGCAACAGGCACTGGCTACTCCAACCCCCACGACAGACACTGCAGCTGAACCAGAGAACCAACCCGTGCCAGTATCGGTCACCCCTATACACAAGAAGAAATCTTGACTATATCAGGAGAGGGTATTTCAAGGACCCAAGAGGGTACCGGTGGGCTTTTGGCATAACCACTGTGGAGATGGAGGAAATTAAAACAGTTTTCTACCTTGCCCGGTCTCCTGGAGGACCCTTCTATTGCGGGGCTGCTGAGAGTCGAATAACAATGGGTGCCGATCGCTACCACAGCGGTGCATTGATGACAATATCGCACAAATCGGGACTCCTTGATTCCCATCCATAAGCTGATTCGTCGACTGGAGAGCCAAGGAGTGATCAGCAAGACTCGCTCACCTTGCGAAAATCTCATGGAGACTGGAGACTAACGGTAGAATATTGCGGCCTGAATGAAGTCACGCCTCCGCTGAGTGCTGCCGTGCCAGACATGCTAGAACTTCAATACAAACTGGAGTCCAAGGCAGCCAAGTGGTATGCCATAATCGATATCGCTAATGCATTCTTCTCAATCCCTTTGGCGGCAGAGTGCAGGCCACAGTTTGCTTTCACTTGGAGGGGCATCCAGTACACCTGGAATCGACTGCCCCAGGGGTGGAAACACAGCCCTACCATTTGCCATGGACTGATCCAGACTTCACTGGAACAGGGTGAAGCTCCAGAACATCTGCAATACATTGATGACATCATCGTATGGGGCAACACAGCAGAAGAAGTTTTTGAGAAAGGGAGTAAAATAGTCCGAATCCTTCTGAAAGCCGGTTGTGCCATAAAACAAAGTAAGGTCAAGGGACCTGCGCAGGAGATCCAGTTTTTAGGAATGAAATGGCAAGATGGACGCTGTCAGATGCCAATGGATGTGATCAACAAAATAGCAGCTATGTCTCTATCGACTAGCAAGAAGGAAATACAAGCTTTCTTAGGCGTTGTGTGTTTTTGGAGAATGCATATTCCAAATTACAGTCCGATTGTAAGCCCTCTCTATCAAGAACCGTTTCAAATGGGACCCTGAGCAATGACAAGCCTTTGAACAAATTAAACAGGAAATAGTTCACGCAGTGTCGTGGTTTGGCCTCAGACAGCAACAAAGAACCACGTGCCGCTCTCTCGAGCTCCCCCCCACACGGGGAAGAATCGGAAGAAAAAGGCAAAACTCGTGGGTTGAGACAAAGGCAGTTTAACAGAACAGCAAAGGGAACAAGAAAACAACAACAACAGTAACATGGACAGAGGAATATACACGCTTACGGTACCACTGCTCACCGACTGGACCCGGGACGCCCCAGCCCGCTCCCAAGCAGTGACTTCCTGCCCCCTCCCCCGGCAGCTCCCGGCTACAGCCTGGACATGGCTCACATGGGATGGAATACCTGTGTCCCTGCCAGAGCCTGGGGAGAATTAACCCTATCCCCACCGGAACCAGGACACACAGTAGCCCTTGGGCCAGTCCGGAGAGGACAAGATGTTAAAAATGTGCTCTGCAGCACAGCCAGGGAGAATGGCCCTACCTGGAGCCTCTGGCAGAAAGCACCAGGAGAGACTAGGGTTTTGTAGTCAGGGATACAGAGGATCCACGGCCCGTTATGCTCCAACAGAAAAAGAGATATTGGCAACATATGAAGGGGTTTGAGCTGCTTCGGAAGCGGTTGGTACAGAAGCACAGCTCCTCTTAGCACCCCAACTGCCGGTGCTGGGCTGGATGTTCAAAGGAAGAGTCCCCTCTACACATTATGCAACTGATGCTACGTGGAGTAAGTGGGTCACGCTGATCGCACAGCGGGCTCGAATAGCTTGAAATTCCCAGTCGCCCAGGAATCTTGGAAGTGATCATGGACTGGCCAGAAGGCAAAGATTTTGGAATATCACCAGAGGAGGAGGTGACACATGCTGAAGAGGCCCCACCGTATAATAAACTGCCAGAAAATGAGGAGAAATATGCCCTGTTCACTGATAGGTCCTGTCGCATTGTGGGAAAGCATCGGAGGTGGAAGGCTGCTGTATGGAGTCCTATACGACAAGTCATAGAAACTGCTGAAGGAGAAGGTGAATGGAGCCAATTCGCAGAAGTGAAGGCCATCCAGCTGCCTTCAGACATTGCTGACCGAGAAAAGTGGCCAGTGCTCTCTCTCTAATACTGACTCATGGATGGTGGCAAATGCTCTGTGTGGATGGTTACAGCAATGGAAGCAGGGCAACTGGCAGCACAGAGGCAAACCCATCTGGGCTGCTCCGTTGTGGCAAGGTATTGCTGCCCAGGTAGAAAACTTGGTTGTAAAAGTACGCCACGTAGATGCCCGTGTACCCAAGAATCGGGCCACGGAGGAACATCAGAACAACCAGCAGGTGGATCGGGCTGCTAGGATTGAAGTGGGTCAGGTGGATCTGGACTGGCAACATAAGGGTGAACTATTCATCGCTCGGTGGGCCCAGGACACCTCAGGCCATCAAGGAAGAGATGCGACATATAGATGGGCTCGTGACCGAGGGGTGGACTTGACCATGGACACTATTGCACAGGTCTGTGTTAGGGATAACAGAGGATGGTCCGAGCGAGACACGACGGAAAATTACTAGTTGAACCAAACCCAGTATACGTGCTGAGAAAAAGGACCTCAGTACTGTTGCTGCAAAAACTATGTGTGTATCCGTGAGAACCTGACCTTCGAAGAAGAAGATAACAAGAAGGGAGTACAGCAGTGTAGTCAGGTATCAGACAGCCGCTGTTAGCAAAGCTGGATCATGAGTCTGGTGAGGCTCGCTGCATGCGCTGGCCACGCGTGCAGCGACTCTAGCCTGTTCTTTTCCACTCAATCCGGTGCAGGATATAAGGGGGGCTGTCTCGGGCCGGGGAGGGAGAGAGAGACATGAGCGCACTTTGAAGATACAGGGGACGCCCTGAACAAGCGCTGTGCCTTGCCTTCCTCTGCGGTAACGATGCGTCTCCTCGTTATCCTGCTGCTCAGCGATGCTACTACGGTCTATGAGGTTGGTAAGACTCTTGAGTAACTTTTGGGACATTTGGGAACTGCTTAGCAAGGCTTCGCAATAAAGCTGAATTCACTGCTTTTTTTTTTCCTGTAGCAAGGCTTCACAATAAAGCAGAGTTAACCTTTTTTTTCCTTTGTGTGGGCTCCAGTTTGTTCGTTGGAATCTTTAAAAAAGAACCGGTTACAAGGTCATCCATGAATGTGAGACATGCGCTGCAATCAAACAAGCCAAGCGTTTGAAGCCTCTTTGGTATGGAGGACGATGGCTGAAATATAAATATGGGGAGGCCTGGCAGATTGATTATATCTCACTGCCACAAACCCGTCAAGGCAAGCGCCATGCGCTCACAATGGTGGAAGCAACCACCGGGTGGCTGGAAACATATCCCGTGCCCCATGCCACCGCCCAAAACACTATCCTGGGCCTCGAAAAGCAAGTCCTGTGGCGACATGGTACCCCAGAGAGAATTGAGTCGGACAACGGGACTCATTTCCGAAACAGCCTCATAGACACCTGGGCCAAAGAGCATGGCACTGAGCGGGTATATCACATCCCCTATCATGCACCAGCCTCCGGGAAAATCAAACGACACAATGGACTGTTAAAGACTACACTGAGGGCAATGGGTGCTGGGACCTTCAAACATTGGGGTGCGCATTTGGCAAAGGCTACCTGGCTAGTTAACACCAGGGGATCTACCAATCGAGCTGGGGCTGCCCAATCAAAACTTCCACGTACCGTAGAAGGGGATAAAGTCCCTGTAGTGGACATAAAAATATGTTAGGGAAGAGAGTCTGGGTTATTCCTGCCTCGGGCAAAGGCAAACCCATCCGTGGGATTGCTTTTGCTCAAGGACCTGGGTGCACTGGGTGATGCGGAAGGATGGGGAAGCCTGATGTGCAGTCAAGGGGATTTGATTTTGGGTGAGACTAGCCAATTGAATTGTATGATGTTAATTGCTATATAATACTGTATGTCCTCACTACTGCATTTGCCATATCAATGGTGCTACAGTAAGAATCACCCAGATTAATGGAGAATGAACTTTGATGAAATCGAGCAAAGTGCAGCGATGATAGAACCGGACAAGCACAGCGATAACGGAACCAGAACTGGCTTCAGCATGCAACAGTTCAACACCACACACCATCTCTCCTGCCCTGAAGGACTTATGACAGATGGAGCCAAAAGTCATGGGCTAAATGAACTCAACGGACATTTTAGAGGGATGGCCCATAGACTAAGGGACTGATATCTGTGTGTATATATCAAAAGACAGGAAAAGTGGTGGTGATTAATTGGAATGGATTGGAAAGTGTGGGACCTGGGCATGACGTAGGTGGTATAGAATAAGGGGTGGATATTGTCCTGGTTTCGGCTGGGATAGAGTTAATTTTCTTCTTAGCAGCTGCCATAGTGCTGTGTTTTGGATTTAGTATGAGAATAATATTGATAACACATTGATGTTTTAGTTGTTGCTAAGCAGTGCTTGCACTAAGTCAAGGACTTTTCAGCTTCTCATGCTCTGCCAGCAAAAAGGCTGGGGGTGCACAAGAAGCTGGGAGGGGGCACAGCCAGGACAGCTGACCCAAACTGGCCAAAGGTATATTCCATACCCCATAACATCATGCTCATCATATAAACTGGGAGGAGTTGACTGGGGGGTGGCTGCCGCTGCTCGGGAACAGGCTGGGCATCGGCCAGTTGGTGGTGAGCAATTATTTTTCATTTGCATCACTTGTCTTCCTTGGGTTTTATTTATCTCTCTTTTTGTTATTTTCCTGTTCATCACAATTTATGATTTTTATTTTATTTTATTTTATTTTATTTTATTTTATTTTATTTTATTTTATTTTATTTTATTTTAATTCAATTATTAAACTGTTCTTATCTCAACCCACAAATTGTTCCACTTTTAGTCTTCTGATTCTCTCCCTTATCCCACGGGGGGGGGGGGGGGGGGGGTGTGAGCGAGTGGCCATGTGGAGCTTAGTTGCTGGCTGGGGTTAAACCACGACAGATGACCATTCTTATGGCTTGGACTTCAGCAAACTGACTCAATTGTCCTTCACCTTCATCTGTTTTTATCACCCATTGGACAGGATTCCAAATGGCAGGTTTCTATCTTCTCTAATTTGTCAAGAGCTGCCAGTGAACAGGCCATATTGTCGCTCTTCTTCAGATAGCTTGTCATATCCTGAGGCTACTCGAGCATGTTGGTAATACCCTGGGCGAGATGCCAAAATCACAATTTTTCAGGCCATTCCATCAACTCTTCTATCAGGCCCGGACATCTCTGAGCCCACTGGGTAATCAGGGCTGTCCGTTTACTCCAGGTAGCACATGTTGAGTCGAGGGCATTTCTCCTTTCAGCATGCAGTGAAATACTGGTAGCCGAGGTGCCAGCAGCAGTTGTGATTCCGTCCCCACCGCTTCAGATGCTGCCCACATTCCCTCATAGGTGGCTAATATTTCTTTTTCCGTCGGGATATAGTTTTTGTCAGCAGCTTGGTAGCCTCGGCTCCAGAATCCAAGGGGTCTTCCTCTGGTCTCTCCTAGTGCTTCCTGCCATAAACTCCACTGGCTTGTTTTGTCCCCTGCTGATGTGTATAGTACGTTTTGGACATTTGGACAGGTTCTTGATGGGCCCCGGGGCAACCGCATGTGCTGCTTCTTGTTTTACCTGATCAAAGGCTTGTTGTTGCTTGGTTCCCCACTCAAATGCGTTCTCTTTTCTGATGACTTGGTACAGTGGGTTCACAAGCTGACTGTATCTGCGGATGTGCATTTGCCAAAACACTACCATTCCAAGAAACATTTGTGTTTCCTTTTTGTTGGTTGGTGGTGCCGTTGCCACAATCTTGTCAATCATGCCAATAGGAACGAGACGGCACCCATCTTGCCATTTGACACCCAGAAAATGTATTTCTTGGTGCAGGTCCTTATTCCTCTTGATCACAAATCCTGCATATAGTAAAATTGCAGTGATCTGTTTGCCTTTGCTATACACCTCTTGGGTGGTGTTTCCCTATACTATGATGTCATCAATGTACTGTGAGTGATCTGGGGCATTGCCCTCTTTCAAAACCTTTTGTATAAGTCCATGACGGATGGTGGGGTGTATTGGGTTTACATGGCAAGGTTTTGGTAGTGGGGGGGCTGCAGGGGTGGTCTCTGTGAGAAGAGGCAAGGGGCTGTCCTGTGCCGGACACAGCCGGTTACAGCCAGCTTGGCAACAGACCCACTGCAGGCCAAAGCTGAGCCAGTGTGAGAGTAGCGAGGAAAAAAAGGTGTGAGAAACAACACTGCCAATACCAAGGTCAGTGAAGAAAGAGGGGGAGGAGGCGCTCCGGGCACCAGAGAAGATATTCCCCTGCAACCCGTGGGAGAGATCGCAGTGGAGCAGGTATATCCCTGCAGCACATGGAGAGGACCACACCAGAGCAGGTGGATATTTCCTGAAGGAACTTGGCCTGTGGAGAGCCCATGCAGGATCAGGTTCTCCTGGCAGGAACTGTGTCCCATGGAGAATCCATGTTGGAGCAGATTTTTTTCCTGAAGGTCTGCAGCCCATGCTGGAGCAGGGGAAAAGTGTGAGGAGGAAGGAGTGGCAGAGAGGAACTGTTAATGAACCTCCCATTCCCCATCCCCCCTGTGCTGCTCTGTGGGGAAGCAAACTGTCATTTACACTCCAGTGTCAGGGGAATTGAGAAAAAAACACGTTAGCCATGTCAATGGTCTCTTGCCAGGCAGCATCACTTCCTTGTGCTTCGGGCATTCTTTTCTTATACGCTTTTTTAAAAACTGTCTTAAGTTATTGGAAAGGAGTTTTAGTAAAGACAATTGGGAAGCTTTCAACATTGTTCTGCTTTACTAATAAGAGCTAACAATTAATCTGGATGATATGCTGTTAAGAGTATAAAAGCCTTTTCTTCTCAAATGACAAATTCCTTTATGTTACACTGCCCAGTAGTGCCTGAACTACACTGTTGTGATACATGTTCAATTAAGTGGCACGCAGACGGCAAAAGCTGATACTCCTTCTAATGCCACAGACCGTAGTATGACTGTTAGAGAAAAGGTGAAAGTACAGGCTTCCTCAAAAGGTGGAAGGTAACATTTAAGAGGATATTCTACATACTGTTTAACAGCTTTTCACAAGATAGAAAAGTTAGGATTTTTAATTTCACTAAATTTTTTATTCTCACTTTCTCTCCTTATTTTCACTTTTTGCAAGAGCCCTTCTCTTCAGTCAACAACAATAAGATAGACTCAGAAAACATACACACAGTAATAAATTTTACCCTTAAACTTGATACTTGGTCATAAGAATACTATCTCTGAATATTTCAAATAGCCTAAATATTTTGATAGACGGGTGAAACTCTTACAAGACTGCTTCAGGCATCATTTGCGCAAGGGTATGTGGAAGGAGAGTGTCTGCTCCTTTACAGGTATCTGGTCAAAGGAGCCATAAACAAGAATATACAGAGACAAACCTGACCAACACATGATAAGGGAGGTTCTGGTTAGTCACTCTAATTGGTAAGGATATGCGGGGTGTGAGAATGTTTATTTTTTCAGGAAAGGGAGGGAGACAAATACACCTTCATAAAAATCTAACCAATTAGCATTAACAAAGACAATAACCAGAAACAAACCTGGTCACTCACACTAATTGATGGGCTATCAAGGAACTGCAGGCAAACCCAGGACTTTGCAACTGATAAAGATGCAAACCTGTGGGTCCAGGAGGGGGTCGTCCAGGGGAAGGGGGAGCAGGGAGGAACAAAGAGGGGGGTAGACAGAAAAGGGTATAAAAGGGGCCAGTCGCATGTAAAATGGGGCTGGTCAGTATGCTTGTCTGGCTGAGCCCTGCTCCTGATCACCACAGTCTGCCCTATCTTCTTATTAAATCTTAACTCTCTCTCTGTGTAATCTCACTCCCTATCCCCTGTGTATGTGTGCTGCAAGGGCTAAGTGCCAGCTACTGGTGAGACCTCTGTGACTGGATTTAGTGCTATGTACTGGAATCAGACCAAGGGTGTGGGCACCCCCGGCCTGTGGTGTCAGCTACTGGAGCAAGTGAGGGTCCTAGCATCAGTAGTTGAAGGGGCCATAGATCTCTGGATCTAGGGATGGTCCTACAGACTTTGAGCCCGGAGTGCCAGTGCACTGGGTCTGGCTGGGATGGAGTTGACTTTCTTCGTATCACCCCGTATGGTGCTGTGCTTTGCATCTGTGGCTAAACCGATGTTGATAACTGTGTGAGCTGACACGGGCAGGACACAGGAACAACCACAAAACCACGGATGAAAGGCAAAGAACAAATTTAATCTCGATACCTCGCAGACCGGGGAATCTCCGAAGCAGCACCCAGGCAGAGGCACGCAAGCGGGGGACGCAGGCACCATGGGGCAAGAGAGTCCTTGATAGCGAGTGAGTCCTTGTTAGCGAGAGAGAGAGTGAGAGAGTGCCCGAACCTGCTGTTCTCGCCTGTATTTCAGGGATTCAAGCAGGCGTAGTTTTTCACTGTGCTTTGATCTTCTCCGACAGCAGGGCAGGAATCTCAGGCATGTTTGATAAGGTGCCTCTGAGTCCATCACAGGCCTATGTTGTCTAACTTGTTGAGCACATAAGACTAAACAACGATTAGTGCGATATATGTGTTTTCCAACACCCCATGTGCGAGTCACTTGAGCGTGTTTACAATCCTCCTTGCTGATCTTCCGTTACTTTCCCACAATAACACACTAATGTTTTGGCTATTGCTGAACAGTGCTTGGACAGCATCAAGGCTGTCTCTCCAAACCCCGCCCCCGCCCCCCCCAAAGGCCAATAGGCTGGAGGATGGGCAAGAGGTTGGGAGGGGACACATCCAGGACAGCTGACCCCCAACCGACCAAAGGGATATTCCATACCATATGATGTCGTGCTTGTGGTGGGTTGACCCTGGCTGAACGCCAGATACCCACCAAAGCCACTCTATCACTCCCCCTCCTCAACTGGACAGGGGAGAGAAAATATAACGAAAGGCTCGTGGGTTGAGATAAGGACAGGGAGAGATCATTCAGCAATTGCCATCATGGGCAAAACAAGTCTGGACTTGGGGAAAATTAATTTAATTTATTACCAATCAAATCAGAGGAGGATAATGAGAAATAAAACCTAAATCTTAAAACACCTTCCTCCCACCCCTCCCTTCTTCCCAGGCTCAACTTCACTCCTGATTTCTCTACCTCCTTCCCCCGAGCGGCGCAGGGGGACGGGGAATGGGGGTTGTGGTCAGTTCATCACACATTGTTTCTGCTGCTCCTTCCTCCTCGAGGGAAGGAGTCCTCACACTCTTCCCCTGCTCCAGTGTGGGGTCCCTTCCACGAGAGACAGTTCTCCATGAACTTCTCCGATGTGAGTCCTTCCCACGGGCTTCAGTTCTTCACGAACTGCTCCAGCGTGGGTTCTTTCCATGGGGTGCAGTCCTTCAGGAACAGACTGTTCCAGCGTGGGTCCCCTATGGGTCCACAAGTCCTGCCAGGAGCCTGCTCCAGCGCGGGCTTCCCACCAGGTCACAGCCTCCTTTGGGCATCCACCCGCTCTGGCGTGGGGTGCTCCACGGGCTGTGGGTGGATATCTGCTCCACCCTTAACCTCCATGGGCTGCAGGGGGACAGCCTGCCTCACCATGTCTTCACCACGGGCTGCATGGGAATCTCTGCTCGAGCACCTCCTCCCCCTCCTCCTTCTCTGACCTTGGTGTCTGCAGAGTTGTTGCTCTCACATATTCTCACTCCTCTCTTCCCCTGCAGTTTTTTCGCCCCCTTCTTAAATATGTTATCACACAGGCGCTATTACCGTCGCTGACTGGCTCGGCCTTGGCCAGCAGTGGGTCCGTCTTGGAGCTGTCTGGCATTGGCTCTATCAGACATGGGGGAAGCTTCTAGCAGCTTCTCACAGAAGCCACCCTGCTACCAAAACCTTGCCATGCAAATCCAATACAGTGCTCAGCAATAAAAGCTCAGGGAAAGGGGGAGGCTGGGGTGGACAGTAAATCCTGTTATCCTCTGTAACATCTTCATCATCCCTTTTCCCAACCTGGCCAGGGCCAGGGCTTCCCTATGGGAGGTTTATCAGAGCCAGTTCTTCCAGGAGAAAGGTTTAGGAGGAGTCTTCCGCTGGTGGGGCTAATGGCATGAGGCCATTCTCAGCCTGATGTGGCTTGGCGGATGTCCTTTGTTGCTGTTGGAGTTCATGTACCTGGGCGGCAAACTCCCTGGTGCTTCTGCAATGCCACCGGGCCATGTCCTTCCCTTGCTCTTACAGCCATGCCCACAGAGCTCCGTGGGTCACTCTGGGGCATTTGCTCCTTCAGTCCATCAGCAGGTGGCACCGGGCCCCCTTGTTCTCACATGGCAGCCAACCGCACCTTCACAGGGGAGGAGGCAGAAACTTCACAGATGGACTGCATCACCTACTTCCCCCATCAGGGCCAAGGGATCGGTTCCTAAGATCGTCCCAGCCATGGTACTGGCTAACCGAGGGGGGCCCCCGTGATGTACAGCAGAAAAAGGGATATTCTACTTTGTAATAAGTAAGCGTGGCTACTTTAGCAATGCACGCCTTACTAATGACTGTATCCTTGAAGAGGAACTGAAAGGCTGATAAAGAAGAACTAAAGACTGATAAAAACCTTATGAAATTCAACAAGGGCAAGTGTAGGGTCCTGCACCTGGGGAGGAATAACCCCATGCATCGGTACAGGTTAGGGGCTGACCAGCTGGAGAGCAGCTCTGTGGAAAGAGACCTGGGAGTCCTGGTGGACAACAGGATGACCATGAGCCAGCAATGTGCCCTTGTGGCCAAGAAGGCCAATGGCATCCTGGGGTACATCAAGAAGAGTGGTGCATCAAGAAGAGTGTGGCCAGCAGATCGAGGGAGGTCATCCTCCCCCTCTACTCTGCCTTGGTGAGGCCGCATCTGGAGTACTGTGTCCAGTTCTGGGCTCCCCGGTTCAAGAAGGACAGGAAACTGCTGGAGAGGGTACAGCAAAGGGCTACCAAGATGATTAGGGGACTGGAACACCTCTCTTATGAAGAAAGGCTGAGGGACTTGGGTCTTTTCAGTCTGGAAAAAAGACGACTGAGGGGGGATCTTATCAACGCTTATAGATACTTAAAGGGTGGGTGTCAGGAGGGTGGGGCCAGGCTCTTTTCAGTGGTGCCCAGTGACAGGACAAGAGGTAACGGGCACAAACTCTAACATAGGAAGTTCCATTTAAACATGAGGAGGAACTTCTTTCCTTTGAGGGTGGCAGAGCACTGGAAGAGGCTGCCCAGAGAGGTGGTGGAGTCTCCTTCTCTGGAGACATTCAAAACCCGCCTGGACACGTTCCTGTGCAATCTGCTCTAAGACGACCCTGCTCTGGCAGGGGGGGTTGGACTAGATGATCTCCAGAGGTCCCTTCCAACCCCCACAATTCTGTGATTCTTCGATGCTTCCTCTTCTTCCAATGTACCCCCAGAGGTGGATGGGCCACCATGACCCCCGACACTGTCACACACCGCCCCACCCCCCCCACGTTGGCATTAGTCATTCTGTTCCCTTCCTTTTCCATTGCCTAGTTTGGTCTAAGGGGGCAACTGCAGCTAAGTAAGCCATTACTGCGCTGTAGAGCGGCTGCTCAGCTCTCTGCTTCTCACACCCGCAGCTGGCCTTTACAACTCCATTCTAAAAGAGGCCAGCACGCAAAGGCACATCCTTACATCAGTGTGGTGCATTTTTCATCATGCCCTTGTAGGCATGTGGTGGTTTGATCCCAGCCAGCAGCAAAGCACCCACCAGCTGCTCACTCCCTCCCCCTCCCCTCTGAGAGATGGGGAAGAGAATTGGAAGAGCAAAACTGAGAAAAAACTTGTTGGTCGAGATAAAAACAGTTTAATAGATGAAGGAAGGGGGCCTACTGAAAGATGGGGAGGGACTCTTTATCAGGGAGTGTGTCCTGGGTTGAGCGACACGGGACTAATTTCTCTTCTAACGCTGGGGACAACGGCACTTTTGGAAGACTCTAGTGTCTGAATTTGTCAAAATATTTACTTTATAGCCAGCTAGGGTATGTGGGATTCAAGGTCTCAGCGTTTTCAAGCCTTGCCAGGTGCAGGGATGAGGAGGAGCGAGGCCTGGGCATTTGACCCAGGCTGGCCAACAGAATTATTTCATACCATGAACGTCACATTTGATATAAATTAGAAAGTTTGCTGCGTAGTCTCTCTCTCTCCTTTGATGGCGGCAGTCCAGAGAAACTCCCTGCCCTGGTGCCGGACCCCTGAGCCCTTCCCTTCCTCCCGAAGCCGTTGTGCTCGCAGTGTCTGACATTTACTGTCCACTGCTGGGAGTGCACAGCTTCTTACTGATGTAATTGGCTGAGTATAATTCTTGTATATCTTATATTAGTGTCGGGATTAATACTGGTTCTTTAGTATTATTGTTAATTATTTAGTCTTATCCTATTAAATCTATTTATATTTCAACCCTCGTGTTTCCTTGCTTTCCCCGATTCCCCTTTCCGGGTGGGGAGGGGTCATCGGGTGATAGAATAATTGTCTAAACGACAATAAATTGTTATGGATTTTCTCAAACCATAACAGAGTGTAGTGATAGGACGAGGGGTAATGGTTTTAAATTGAAAGAGGGGAGATTTAGATTAGATATTAGGAAGAAATTCTTTACTGTGAGTGTGGTGAGGCACTGGAAGAGGTTGCCCAGGGAAGTTGTGGATGCCCCATCCCTGGAAGTGTTCAAGGCCAGGCTGGATGAGGCTTTGAGCAGCCTGGTCTAGTGGGAGGTGTTGTAACCGGTTCTTTTTTAAAGATTCCAACGTACAAACCAGAGCCCACACAAAGGAAAAAAAAGGTTAACTCTGCTTTATTGTGAAGCCTTGCAAAGCAGTTCCCAAATGTCCCAAAACTTACTTCAGAGAGTCTTACCACCCCATAGATCGTAGTAGTATCTCTGAGCAGCAGGACAATGAGGAGCTACATCGGTACAGCAGAGGGAGGTAGGCACGGCCCTTGCTAAGCAGTTCCCAAATGTTCCAAAAGTTACTTAAGAGAGTCTTACCACCCCATAGATCGTAGTAGCACCGCTGAGCAGCAGGATAACGAGGAGCTACATCAGTACGGCAGAGGGAAGGCAGGCACAGTGCTTGTTCAGGGCGTCCCCTGTATCTTCAAAGTACGCTCATGTCTCTCTCTCCCTCCCCGGCCCGAGACAGCCCCCCTTATATCCTGCACCGGATCGAGTGGAAAAGTACAGCTTTGCTAACAGCGGCTGTCTGATACCTGACTACACTGTTGTACTCCCTTCTTGTTATCTTCTTCTTCGAAAGTCAGGTTCTCATGGATACACACATAGTTTTTGCAGCAACAGTACTGAGTTCCTTTTTCTCGACACATATACTGGGTTTGGTTCAACTAGTAATTTTCCATCGTGTCTCGCTCGGCCCATCCTCTATTATCCCTAACACAGCTGTCCCTGCCCATGGCAGGGGGGTTGGAACTAGATGACCTTTAAGGTCCCTTTCAACCCGAACCATTCTATGATTCTATGATTCCATGAAAAAAACACGTGATGCAAAGGCAATCACTCACCATTTCCCATGGGCAGAACGATGCCCCAAGCAACGGCTACCTTGGAAAGACTCCCACCCCCTCCACGTTTTTATTGCTGAGCATGACATTATATGGCATGGAATTTTCCTTTGGTCAATTTGTGTCAGCTGTCCCAGCTGTGTCTCTTCCCAACCTCTTGTCTACTCCCAGCCTACTCCGGGGGGGGGGGGGGGGACGGGGATGGGGACGGGGGGGACGGGACGGGACGACGGACAGGGACACGGGACGGGGCAGGCAGGAGGGCAGTGTAATAAACACAGAAGGCTTTGATTTTACAAGTGTAGCACCTCTCTGTCTCCTTCCTTTCTTGCCTTCAGAAATCTTTACAAGGTTTTTGGTTTAAAACCTAAGTTCTGAACCCCTCAAGTTCATGCCAAGGAAAAGTTCTTAACAGCATTGATTTAGACATTCCAACAGTTATGGCCTTTATGAATGCCTTAATTTATACAATTTGAACATTAAACTCATACAAAGAAGTTGATTCTTAAAGACTCTAATTTTTTTTTTAAAAAGCATTCGAGACTGTTTTCTAACCAATGTGCATCATCAACAGGTTCAGTGAAAACACCAGATTTCTTCCTAGTATGACATCTATAATACCAAAAGCATACTACGAGAATTCACGCAGCATAAATTGGTACAATTGGTACATAGCATCACTTGGTACAATGTTTTACAAGAACAAAATTAAACTTTAACATTAACTGCTATAAAAACAATGTTTCCAACTCATACAAAGCACATTAAAAAGCCATCCTGACACATGTTGAAAAACTACACACTAACAGGTCAGTATGACTGTAAGAGAGTATGTTTCATACAAATGAAGCAATTCAGCAGTTGAAAAACTATTTACACTCTTTCCTGCTATTAACTGGACAAACATACAGGAGTAAGATTAAAACATACTACAACTCTGTCTCCTTTTTTCTGAATGGGATTTTGAGATGTGCATTGCTTATTAATACTGGATAAAACCATTTAAATACTTTTCAAATGAAGATTAAAGGGGCTGTTATTCCACAAAATTTAACATTAAAATACTATGCTTATAAAATTTTTAAAACTTTTTGCCCGTAGATTTCAAATGCAAAATTTAATCACTTTTTTTTGTATTAAAAAAAAAAGAAAAAGCCTCCAGTGGCATCATTTCTTTTCAAAGAGATTCCTTTGGACTTTCAAGCTCACTTTCTTCACCTGATGTTCTAGAAAAATAATAAAGCAACATTAATAGCCGTATAAAGAATTTTAGACATAAGTCTTATTTTAAAATTCATTGACCTGGAATAAGGCTAGAATCTCAGTGTGTTGATGCACATTCAGCAGTAGATGAAGTTTGTAAGACTGAAGCAGTTAGTGATGCCAGCTTTTCTCCTTGAGAGGACTGTCCCCCCACATGTACCACCCCCACCACCACCAATTGAGCTCAAGTCAACATGCCAAGCTGCGAACTGCAGTTATTCAGGATCTGATTTGTATTCCATTCCATTCAGGCATTCCTGAATAGTAAGCCAAACAGTTTTTTACTGTAGTTCTGACACTGGTACCGGTACCAAACATTGGTAGTGTAGAAGATGGAATCCGATATTCTTTTTGTGCTGGAAAAAGAAAAGGAAGTTTGTGTTGACTGCAGGACCATGTCATCAGCAGCGTGCACATTCAAGCTTGTAGCTTCCTTCCGCTCCAACCAGCACTCATGTGTTGGTTTGCTAGAAAACTTTTCACATCCTTCTTCTGGATTTTAGCAGCGGGGTTTTTTCTGCTGAGTTATAAAACCTGAATGATTGCAGCATATTGCCCCAGGTTGTTTGCAGTGACCATTGCAACAATCATTTAAGGTTTACTTTCCCCCTTATAAACACAGTGCTTTGTCCAAACTCTTTATGAATTTTTATCCAGAAACTATTGGGCTTTTTATGCATCCTTACTCTACTAAACTAGTCTGTTGTTGCTTTTTTTTTTAGCGGTTTAGAAATATATTTTACGCAATATTTTAGGAAGCAAGTAAGAAATAGCTGCTTTACGGAGAGAGGGTCTATGTTTTTAATTTGTGAATTGCTTTCTTTAAAATTAGGCTGAAAAACAAGCTGAACCTGCGGAAGCTGCAGTGGTAGCAGCTGCAGTGGCTGTGACTCCAAAAGTAAGCCCTAAAAGAGGAAGACCAGCAGGTAACTTTAAACAGAAAGGAATTTTATTTATTTTTCCCCATACAAAATAACTTAATAGAGATGGTCAAAGGATTTATTGCCCCCAGATCTCCAGATTATTACAGAATATTTCCTAATATGTAAACTTCCAATTTTTATTTTATATAGATATATATTTTTAAAAAGGATATATATATACACATCTAAACTATCCTACGTGGCAACCTGAGGCATTTAGCCCATAAAGAGCCTTAAAATGTTTATGGTTATGCTGGGTCCTCTGAAATAAGGATCATTGTATTCCCTTGCAAGTATCACCTTTAGGAAAGCCTCCATAGGATTCTGCTAATTTAAAGATTATGCAATAAGACCTCTGTTTCACTGTGGCTTCACAAAGGTTTATATTTATCAAAGATGTATAAAATTGGTATTTAAGTTGTGTTAGAATATCCATAAAACAAGTTTTAAAAAAATGGAGGTAGGAAGAAGACTGTCTATAGGTAGAGGACAGTAAAAACAAGTGAAGAGTTGGAGAGATTTTGCTGAAGACATTTAAAGTAAATCTCTGTAGACCGATGGACAACTGAGAAGAAAATATAGCTATTAGAAGCAGCATGTAATTTAAAAGATTTTGCTAATATTTCTGCAGTACTTGTTTGTGAAAGGAGCAATGATTTAATTGTAATTCTTATGGCAAGTTTGCAAGTATTCTTGAAGGAAACGTTTTAAATTTGTTTACTGCTAACACGGGGAAAGTTATTGGAGCACTTAAATATGCTATATGAGCATTTAGTCTGGGAAACAGATAATTTAATACTTTATACTCACCTGTATCTGGTGGCATTATGAAAATAACTTTTAGAAAGCGCAACCATAGTTAGTTCCCAGCAAACTATTTAAGGCTAGATGTGAGAAAATGAAGTATTACCTTAGTACTTCACCTGCTTTCATTATATTTATTATATGAACATTTTAAATATTTTAATGATGTGTGGGGGATTATATTGATCTTTCAAATGAATTGTGTTTATACGAGCTATTGTCTATAAGAGCAGGAAAGGACCTCTATAAGAGATGCTTTGGCACCCTATGGGAAATGTCTACTGTGCAGCATTCTCTCACATTAATATGATGCATGCATCTCTTGCTTAGCAGTGCTCCACACTAACACCAGCAGCACTTCAAACACTGGGCTGTTAGGTTTTTTCCTAACAGAATGTTCACTGGGGATAGCAGATAAGCATATTCCATAAATTTCAATCCATAATGGCAGCATACTAAGTATTTTCATTTTACAGAATTCGAAGGGTATAAAGGTCAAGAAGGTGGATAAACTATTTAGCTCGCTTTAACACTGAAACATGGTGAAATTGAGAAAATGTAGAACTGTGCTGTATACCTCAGTGTGGTGGTAGAATTTCTTGACACTGATTTACTCTCAGGGAAAGGGATGGAAGCTCCATGAAGCTCTTAAGCCTACTACTAATAAATAGGCTAAGTTTAGACTTGCACACTAAATTACTTAATTTTTTTCCTCCCACTTATTGTCTTATTATTCCACTTATTATCCTCTTGTTTCAGGCTTTTTTTTTTATTTATTTATTATCTGCGTAACATGAGGCAGGGCCATTCCGAGTGCACTGGGTGGAAAAGGCACGCGAACAGATGATTTAAACCTCTTAGACTGCTGTCTTAAAGTACCAAAGTGTTGGTTGAGATTTTAATTTTCCAAAGGGATCTCGATTAAACTTTGATACACAGTTCCAACATTTGAATCTTTTTAGAGTATTTACCCTACTCAGTTTGACTCAAGTGTTGCTTCTATGTGTTGACATGAGAAACAATCCTTTTAGATAAGGAACGGCTGATGGCTGTAGACTAACCTGTTCTTTTTATATAATTAGCTACTGAAGTAAAGGTTTCAAAACCAAGAGGGAGACCCAAATTGGTGAAACCACCTTGGCCTTCAGAGACCGACATGTGAGTTGGCTTTTTATACAAAATGCCTGTCTTTATTGTAAACCAAATGGTTGCATTTGATGAGCTGTCATGACTTACTGAGTTCCTGCCCAGCATTTTCCTTGTAGTACTCAGTATAAGTTGGATGTTGCAGTCAGGATGGGTGGACAACCAGATGGGTTAAAAAAGTGGTTGGATGATTGGGCTCAGAGGATAGGGGTTAATAGGTTGTTTTCTACCTGGAGGCTGGTAACAAGTAGAATACTGCAGGGGTCTATCCTGGGACCTGTCCTGCTTAACATCTTTATCAGTGACCTGGAGGAGGCGACAGAGTGCACCCTCTTCAAGTTTGCAGATGACAGCAAATTGGATGGGGGGGGGAGGAGGGGCAGTGAATACACTTGAAGGCAGAACTGCCATCCAGAGGGAACTAGACAGGTGGGAGGAACAGGCTGACAGGAACCTCATGAAATTCAACCAGCACAGATGCAAAATCCTGCCCCTGGGAAGGAAGAACCCCTGGCAACGGTACAGGCTGGGGACTGACTGCGGAGCAGCTCACTGAAAAGGACCTGGGGATCCCGGTAGACAGAAAGCTGACCATGAGCCAACAGTGTGCCCTGGCAGCAAAGGAGGCCAACAGTATCCTGGGCTGTACGAACAGGAGCATAGGCAGTTGTACTGGGTCTGGCTGGGATGGAGCTAACTTTCCCCATAGCAGCCCTCATAGTGCTGTGCTTTGTATTTGTAGCTAGGATGGTGTTGATAGCACACCAATGTTTTGGCTATTGCTGAGACATAGTCGGAACAGCTGACCCAAACTGACCAAAGGGATATTCCATACCATATGACATCGTGCTCAGCAATAAAAGCTAAGAGAAAGGAGGGGGAGGAGGGGCATTCGTTATTAAGGCATTTGTCTTCCGAAGCAATCGCTATGCACGCTTCCCAGGAAGTGGCTGGACATCACCTACTGATGGGAAGTAGAGAATAAATCTTGTTCTTTTTCTTTTTTTTTTTTTTTGACCCATGTGTTTTTCATCTTATTTTCTCCCCCTGTCCTGCTGAGGAGGGGGAGCGACAGAGCGGCTCGGTGGGCATCTGGTAGCCAGCCAAGGTCAACCCACCACAGCAGTAGATTGAGAGAAGTGATTAGCCCCCTCTATTCAGCACTTGTTAGACCACATCTAGAATCCTGGGTCCCCCAATACAAGAAAGATGCCGACTAACTGGAGTGAGTTCAGCAGAGGGCCACCAAGCTGGTCAGAGGGCTGGAACACATGTCCTATGAGGAGGGGCTGAGGGAAATGGACTTGTTCAGCCTGGAGAAGAGAAGGCTTTGGGGGAGATCTAACAACAGCCTTCCAATACCTACAAGGAGTTAATCAAGAAGAAGGAGCCAGGCTCGTCGTGACGGTGCGTGGTGGGAGGATGAGAGGCAACGGGCATAAATTGAAACAAGAGAGGATCAGACTGTATACGGGGAAATACCTTTTCACCCTGAGGACAGTCAAACCGTGGGGCAGGTTGCCCAGAGAGGTTGTCCTGTCTCCATCCTTGGAGGTTTTCAAGGCCATACTGGAGAAAGCCCCGAGGGACACCACCTGAACCATCCCCAGCAAGGGGTTGAACAAGAGACTTCCAGAGGCCCCTTCCAACCTGAATTATCCTATGATCCCATGAAATGAAAGATCTAAGAGTGAGCCAACTTTGTGCAGGTGGAGTATTTGATAGCAAAAACTAAAAAGTACATCTCCCTGAATTGAGAGTTAGGTTCTCTTTTAAACTGGGTATAGAAAATGAATATGAAGCTTAAATAATTTACCGTGTTTTAGCGTTCATGAAGAGGAGAAGACAAAGAAAAAAGGACTGGAAGAAAAGTCCAAAAAACAAGGGAAAAAAGATGAGGAGCATCAGAAGGAAGAAGACAAATCGAGGAAGGAATTTGATAGAAGAGAAGCAAAGAGGGAGACCGAACCAAAACGGAGAAATACTTCCCAAGTGGGTTCGGCATCAGTGTCTGATTCTGAAGAGGATGAAGGAGAACATGAAGGTGATAAGGTATATTACTCTTTATTGACTTACTTATTGTAAAGAACAGTAGTTCACTGAAAATATTTCTTAAAGCTAATACTAGGTCTTCAATTTTGTCTACTAAGTGTCGGAGCCTTGTGTCTGGCTAATATAGATGCATGTCTTGGAAATGAGAAGTTGCAGAATTCCTTTCTGTCAAATAACCTTTTCAATAACTTTCAGATATTTACAAAGAAAAAAAAAATTCTAATTCTTTATTTTTTTAAAAGATGGATTTAAATGTTTTATTGTAGCAAAAGTTTGTTGGTTTGGTTTTTTTTAAATATGCTTACTTGAATGCGTATATTTTTTTGTCCTGAGTGTTGAGAATCTGTGGGGTCTGTGAAAGATAGGAAGCTGTCTCTAGCTGATTATTTGGGAATGGCTTTGGGTCTTTTGGTGCTTGGGATATTCTTCTCCATACCTGAGAGAAAGCGCTAATAAAACTCAGCTTCTTATCTGCATATAAAATATTTGGATTTAGTTACAGAGGAATGCTAACTCTCATCAGGGCGTTTCATGGGCTAGAGCAATAATGTGTAGACATCTAGAGCAGGTAGGTTTAACTATTGACGTTTGTGACGTTCAGCAATCTAAAGACTCCTCTCTTCTCACCCTAAAACCCTAAATAAAAGCAGAAGAAAAAAGGAGGGAGAAACTTTCAAGGAGCTCATCGAAGAAACATGTTACAAGGCCAACATGAGAGAGAACTGACAGAAAGAAAGTGTAAGCAAGAGGAGCAAATGGAATCTGAGCCGTGAGTATGTTTTAATACATAGTGTCTGTACATTGTGGTAGTACTTTGAAACTAAGAGGAGGCACAAAACCTGACAAAATTCCCAATTGGTTTGCGCTATGTTCTGTGTCCTCCCTCCCTCTGCCTTTTTTTTTTTCCCCTAAGCATTATTTAACTTTTTAAGTAGAGAATAAAAAAGCTCTTGTAAATCAATATGTAGTATTGTGGGAGGATGGGAAAAATTGAATCCAGAAATTAAGTGATGTCAGTCTTTCAGTGACTTAGATTTCCTAACAGTAGGACAGAGTTGGTGGGTTCTGTTTAGAAGTATCCTGAGAATACCTGAAGAGAGAGCTAACTCTCTTGTTCCAGCAGGGCCATGTATTAAATTTTAAGTAAGTCTTGAATACATGAGATTGAGATTTATATCAAAATTCTACAGCCATGAATTAAGTTGCTCAGGTTGTGGAATACATAGGGTTCCCTGGAAAACACTTCCTTCTCTGTCTGGCAGTCGGAGGCTATACTATCAGACAGAACAAGGAAGAAGTTACACTTTATGTTACTCCGTCTCTGCAAAGCCAGTTGAGTAATATCAAGCAGTTTGCAGTCAGAAGATAAATTATCACAAATGAACCAAGCATTAGGATGGATAGAAGATCCTGCCAGAAACTTAGGGGGTTGGGACAGCAGGAAGAAATCAGTCTGACCCATTCTCAAGATCTATTCCACAAGTGGGTAAAGAAGCCACCACCATGAGATCGAGATGTTCCCATCCACACAGTTCTTGGGAAGGAGGAAGAAGGGGGAGAACAAGGCAAAATTTCTGGGAATTAGGAGAAGAAAACGGTCTCCTTCATCTGTAACAATAAAATTATAACCTTTCTCTATCCTTTAACAAGAATCTAGATTTATTTACTCCCCCCCTCCCCCCACAAGTGATTTTGTCTCTTCCTCGTCAGTTATTCTTTCTCTAGAAACCTAAACACACTTCTTCCTTGGGGCAAACCTAAACTTTTCCAATGTCCCAAAGACACAAAATTGTTTTTATCGTTTCTGCAATTCTTAATATATATGTAAATCTGACACGCTTTTTGATTTCTGCAACAAATGGTCTTGTGTTGTTTTGGTTATCATGCAATCATAGAATGGTTTGAGTTGGAAGGGACCTTAAAGATCATCTAGTTCCAACCCCCCTGCCGTGGGCAGGGACACCTTCCACTAGACTAGGTCGCTCAAAGCCCCATCCAGCCTGGCCTTGAACACTTCCAGGGAAGAGGCATCCACAGCTCCCCTGGGCAACCTGTTCCAGTGCCTCACCACCCGCACAGTAAAGAATTTCTTCCTGATATCTAATCTAAATCTACCCTCTTTCAGTTTAAAACCGTTACCCCGCGTCCTATCACTACACTCCCTGATAAAGAGTCCCTCCCCATCCCTCCTGTAGGCCCCCTTTAGGTACTGGAAGGCTGCTATAAGGTCCCCCCGGAGCCTTCTCTTCTCCAGGCTGAACAGCCCCAACTCTCTCAGCCTGTCTTCATAGGGGAGGTGCTCCATCCCCCTGATCATCTTCGTGGCCCTCCTCTGGATCCACTCGAGCAGGTCCCTGAGCTGGTCCCCGATCCCTCGAGCTGGGGGCCTCAGAGCTGAACACAGTACTCCAGGTGGGGTCTCACGAGAGCCGAGTCTTCTTTACTTTTAAATAGGTTTCATATTTTATGTACATGTACAAGTTCAAGCATTCTTATGGATATTTGACCAGAACAGTTTAGTTTGGCAACTTTATACACCTGCCACATTTAGACAATGAGTTCTGAAATTTCATAGGCAGAAGTTCTAATGCTAGGTAACTATATATAGGCAATTATCTTTCACTGTATTTACTTGCCTACTGAGTAGACCAGGAGGATTTGGAAAAATTTGATAAGTCTCATAAGTTTCTGTGCAATATGGTCCAAGCTTCCTTTTCTTTCAGCTTAATACCACTCTAAAACACAGAAGAAAGAGTATGCAGAATTCTGTCCCACCTCAAGCTATCTAGACCAGTAGCAGAACATCCTATAGAAGTTCCTTCTACCTACACTATAGAAATGAGTGAAGAATTTCTTCTAAAAAATATTTGTTCATATCTAGAGTGGAATTAACATACGATTATATTTCTGTTAAGTTGAGGAGAAAACCCTGTAAAGAAAACATTAATTAAACATGATTAAGTAGCTTCAAATTAGAAATGATTAGTTCAGTGAACTTATTGACATTAACTCACTTTTTCTTAGTGCCAACTTCATGCTTCTCTTTCTTTTCCTCAGTGTTCTCTCCATTCTGTTGTGATTGGTTGATGTCCTGAATTTCAGACCCTCCATTTAGTGTCTTCACACCTTTAAAATTAAGGGGAAAGAATCAGTGCTGCAGGAAGCAAGAAAAGCAAAATTCTGTCATAAGAAGCATCAACTTCAACACTACAAATGTTTTTCATATAATCTTGAAATCTACCAGCTGAAGCTATATATAAAAGAAAGAAGAGATATTATGATGACTTAAGAATTCAGTATACTTCAGTCCCATAAATTGCGTTATCTAAATAAAATGAGCAAGCATATGAAATATTGCTGAAGGCTACAATTTCAAGGTAATTCACAACACACTTCAAGCAAACTCAAGAACATTTGAAAATTAATTTGAGAAGTATTAAGTGTATGACAGTTAACCTGAAGTTAGTAATCCTCTGCCCCTCCAGTTTTGGGGACTGACGAATGGGTTAACAAGAAAATCAGACAGATCAATACCTGGCTCCAAAACTGGTGCTATGAGCAGGGCTTTGGGTTCTATGATCATAGTTTGATCTACAGGACACCGGGCCTGCTCGCTAAGAATGGGAAAACCCTATCCCAAAAGGGGAAAAGGGTACTAGGACAAGAGGTAGCAAGGCTCATGGACAGGGCTTTAAATTAGTATCGAAGGGGGAAGGGGATAAAACCAGGCCCACTAGTAATGAGCCTAGGGATAAAGGGCCAAGGATGGGGGTGAAATCGGTAGCCCAGCTCAAGTGCATCTACACGAATGCACATAGCATGGACAACAAACGGGATGAGCTGGAAGCCATTGTGCAGCAGGACAGCTATGATGTAGTTGCCATCATGGAAACGTGGTGGGATGACTGTCGTGACTGGAATGCTGCGATGAATGGCTATAAGCTCTTCAGAAGGGACAGGCAAGGAAGGAGAGGCGGGGGTGTGGCTCTGTACATTAGGGAGTGTTTTGATTGGATAGAGCTAGATTCCAGTGATGATAAAGTTGAGTGTTTATGGGGAAGGATGAAGGGGAAGGCAAATAAGGGAGATCTTGTGCTGGGAGTATGCTACAGACCACCCGACCAGGATGAGGAGACAGATGAAGTATTCTATAAGCGGCTGGCTGAAGTCTCACAATTGCCAGCCCTTGTTCTGGTTGGGGACTTCAATCTGCTGGGAATACAACACAGCAGAGAGCAGGCAGGCTAGGAGGTTCCTTGAGTGCATGGAAGATAACTTCCTGACACAACTGGTAGGTGAGCCTACCAGGGGAGGTGCCTCGCTAGACCTACTGCTCACAAACAGAGAAGGACTCGTGGGAGATGTGGTGGTCGGAGGCCGCCTTGGGTTTAGTGATCATGAAATGGTCAAGTTTTCAATTCGTAGTGATGTAAGGAGGGGGGTTAGCAAAACCTCCACCTTGGACTTCCGGAGGGCGGGCTTTGGCATGTTCAGAACACTGGTTGAGAGAGTCCCTTGGGAGACAGTCCTGAAGGGCAAAGGGGTCCAGGAAGGCTGGACACTCTTCAAGAAGGAGATCTTAAAGGCCCAGGAGCAGGCTGTCCCCAAGTGTTGCAAGTCTAAAGGGCGGGGAAAATGGCCAGTCTGGCTGAACAAGGAACTTCTGATGGGACTTAGGAATAAAAGGAGGGTTTACCACCTTTGGAAGAAGGGACAGGCAACTCAGGAGGAGTACAGGGATCTTGTTAGGTTATACAGAGAGAAAATCAGGAAGGCAAAAGCCCAGCCGGAGCTCAACTTGGCCACAAACCTTAAGGAGAACAAAAAAAGTTTTTATAAATACATCAACAAAAAGAGAGCCAGGGAGAATCTCCATCCCTTACTGGGTGCGGGGGGGAAAGTTGCAACCAAGGACGAGGAGAAGGCTGAGATACTTAATGCCTTCTTTGCCTCCGTCTTCAATAGTCACACCAGCTATCCCCAGGGTGTTCAGCCTCCTGAGCTGGAAGATAAGGATGGAGAGCAGAACAACCCACCCATAATCCAGGAGGAAGTAGTCAACGATCTGCTTCTGCACCTAGACGCACATAAGTCTATGGGGCCAGATGGGATTCACCCAAGAGTACTCAGGGAGCTGGCGGGAGAGCTCACCAAGCCTCTCTCCATCATTGATCAACAATCCTGGTCAACAGGGGAGGTACCAGATGACTGGAGGGTGGCTACTGTGACGCCCATCTACAAGAAGGGTCGGAAGGAGGATCCGGGGAACTACAGGCCTGTCAGCCTGACCTCGGTACCAGGAAAGATCATGGAGAGGATCATCTTGAGTGAGCTCTCAGGGCAAGTGCAGGGCAGCCAGGGCAACTGTCCCCCATAGCATTCTCCTGGAGAAGCTGGCAAATCATGGCATAGACAAGTGTACTCTTTGCTGGGTTAAAAACTGGCTGGATGGCCGTGCCCAGAGAGTTGTGATTAATGGGGTGAAATCCTCTTGGCAGCCGGTCACCGGTGGTGTCCCTCAGGGCTCAGTCTTGGGGCCAGTTTTGTTTAATATCTTTATCAATGATCTGGACGAGGGGATTGAGTGGTATTTAAGAAACATCTAGATGTGGCACTTCAGGGCATGCTCTAGTGACAGAGGTTGTAGGGGGTTTTTTTGTGTGTGTGTATGGTTGGACTCGATGATCTCAAAGGTCCTTTCCAACCATGAAGATTCTGTGATTCTATGATTCTAAGTGATCAGCATATATATATTTCAAGAGTGGCTAAGCAGGAGGCAGTCCCAGGCCAGAGCTGTGAGAGGAAGCAGCCACTCTTGAATATCCCTTAACAACTTGAACTTGGTTCACAAAGTAGTGGAGATCGGATATAAACAAGAAACTAAAAATGAACTGTGAGGCTAACCGAAAGAACTATTTTCTTTAAAACACCACATAAATTATTAACTATGGAAGCTCATTCAGCTATTATATTCCTAGAAGTATGCTAACTGAATTGACTTCATTACTAATCTTCTTCCTTCTCTACTCCCACGATGCAACTTGGAAGATAACTGCAGTGTAATTAGTTACTAAAGAAATCTTACTGTATTATAAAGTTAATTAAAAATATAGCACAAACATAGCTGGTAATGTTTCAGTCTCTGTGCTACTATAGTGAAGTCACCTGGGGAGAGTGCGATGAAGTACACCAACACCTACCTGTTAGTTCTTTTTCCTTTTCTATTTTTTTGGTTGGACCTTTCTTCCAATGTTCTTTGGGGTTTTTTGTTTCCTCGTGCTGCTTCTGCTCAGCAAGTGATTTATTTAGTACCTGTGAGAGAACAGAATCTCCTTCTCCAACTAGAAACATGGTCTTGAACTTGTTATAGAGCATTGTAGATTTTTCCATGATAACTTGGCTAACTTTGAACTTCCGTATCTGAAAATGAAAAGGTAAAACAGTCAACTCCACTTATATATACACATATCTACTTAATCTCAGTAAGTGCTATATGAAATTCTTAACTCGTCGTATGCTATGTTTAGACTTGAAGTGAAACATGCTCCAAAGTAGTAAATAAACTCGATGTCAATTAAAAAAAAAAGTTTCCCTTTTGAAGTTACTTTAAATGAAGTTGCAAAACTCACCTTCTTTAGAGTCAAAATCATCTCTGTGTGTTTTTGAGCTTGTTGCATTGTGACCTGAAGGGAAGCAAGCTCATCAAGAGCCTCAATACACCTGTTCACATCCTGTATATAAACAAAAGTCTGATTTGAAAACTTTGTTTAAATGCTAACAATCTTTGGTAGCCCCATTAAGAGGGAAAAAAAATATAAAATTGAAGAAAATGTTGAGTTTTAGTTCCTGTTCTTGGGGAAAAGTAGCAAAAAAGCAAGTCAGACACTGCTTAGATCTCTCTCTAAAGAGATGAGATCTTCACTCATCAAATAATATATAAAGATACTAAAGTTGTAGAAACCACCTGGATACACACCAGAGAAAAAGAAGGATTTGGGACTACTCTCAGTAGAATATGATAGTTGTCACACTAACTCAGTGATAAATACAGTAAAGAAAGCATCTTTGCTCTAGCTCTACAACCAATCTTATAAAATCTTCTAATCCAGGCAAGAATAAGATTATATATCTGTGAGCTTTTATTTCAAGTATTTTTACATTTGAAGTGAATTTACTATCTGGAGTTCAGCTGGCAGAAAAATATTTAAACTGAACCATTTTTCTGAGGTGAAAATTTTTAAATTTAATATGAATTACTTTGAAAATTTTTATAGACTTAAGAGTTGGCTGTACTAGAAACAAATGTTTTACTCTTTAGCATGATAGCACAAACTCGTAGACTGAGTTGAAACTGCTCACTACTTCTCATGCTGCTAAGTGCAGAAGCCACTGCAGTGTTTGTTGTGAAAGACGACTTCGCTTAAACTAGTAGTTTCTCATTACACAAATAGCTTTCATGAAACAAAAGTGCTATATTAGAAGCCAAATCCCTTTCAACACTTTTCACATGATGGCACTCTGAGATGAGTAATCAAGAAAGAAATTCTCCAAACCAGGTCTTGCAAATTAAAGAATTCCTTTACTTCTCAAGATATATTGTTTAATAAATCATACTTCAAACCAGGCATTCAAAAAATATTTCCTACCTGAATTGTACACATACATCAATGAACAAAATATACTTACTAGATTATCAATTTTGAGTGAATTTTTAATTTCTGCATGTATCCTTTGAAGCCTGGAATCCATTGATGTTTCTAAAGATCAGAAATAGAAGTCATGAATATTTAATAATATCATGAGATGTTTTTGTGGAAACATTTCTACAAACCTGAACTTGAGATACAGAATGCAAAAAATTATGAGTAGGCAACTCATATTAAGTTTTCCTAAGGTGCATTAAGGAAGCAAATAATGTAGGTGTTTTGGTTTTTTTTAACTGGACACACAACAACAACATGAAATTACAACTGAATATTTTTTGCTGTAATATCCAACTGTTGCCCTCTAGAAGTTAACCCAGGTTAAAAGAAAGTTTCAATAAATAGTAAGAGCTGGGAAACTGTAGGAGCTTTATGATGAGAGGATACCTGAATATTGATGCTTTGGATTTCAGAAACTTGGACACAGTCATAGTCCAAATCCATCCAAATAAAGTAGTTCACGATGTATGTGCCCTAACAAGTAGTAAAGACAAACAAATAAGTTGATCTCTAACTCATAGGTGATAAAGATCTGTATTGGGTTTATGTGGCAAGGTTTTGGTAGCAGGGGGAGCTGCAGGGGTAACTTCTGTGAGAAAAGATCAGGGGCTGTGCCTGCGCTGGACAGAGACGATTCCAGATGGCTCTGCAATGGATCCACTGCTGGCCAAAGATGAGCCAATCAGCGAAGCTGGTGGGGCCTGTGTGAAAGCATATTTAAGAAAGGGTAAAAACCACTGCGCAGCAGAGTGTGAGAGAGAGGAGCAAGGGGAAAAAAAAACAAAAAACAACCCACAGTGTGAGAAACAATCCTCCAAACACCAAGGTCAGGGAAGAAGGAGGGTGTGGTGGGTTAACCTTGGCTAGCTGCCAGGTGCCCAGCAAGCCACTCTGCCACTCCCCCTCAACAGGACAGGGGGGAAGAAATATGATGAAAAACTTGTGGGTCGAGATAAGGACAGGGAGATCACTGAGCAATTACTGTTGTAGGCAAAACAGACTCAACTTGGGGAAATTAATTTAATTTATTGCCAATCAAATCAGAGGAGGATAATGAGAAATAAGAACAAATCTAAAAAAAACCTTCCACCCACCCCTCCCTTCTTCCCAGGCTCAACTTCACTCCTGACTTCTCTACCTCCTCCCCCAAGCAGCGCAGGGGGATGGGGAATGGGGGTTGTGGTCAGTTCACAATGCTTTGTCTCTGATGCTCCTTCCTCCACATGCTGTTTCTCTACTCCAGTGTGAGGTCCCTCCCATGGGAGACAATCCTTCATGACCTTCTCCAATGTGGGTCCTTCCCACAAGCTGCAGTTCTTCAAGAACTGCCCCAGCATGGGTCCTTTCCATGGGATGCAGTCCTCCAGGAACAGACTGTTCCAGCATGGGTCCCCCATGGGGCCAAAGGTCCTGCCAGAAAACCTGCTCCAGTGTGGGTCCTTCCCACGGGCTGCAGTTCCTGCTAGGAGCCTGCTCCAGCATGAGCTCTCCATGGCGTCACAGCTTTCTTCAGGGCACATCCACTTGCTCCGGCGGCATGGGGTCCTCCTTGGTCTGCAGGGCGACAACCTGCTTCACCATGATCTTCACCACAGGCTGCAGGCTGGTGAAGGCTCTGCTCTGGCGCCTGGAGCACCTCCTCCACCTCCTTCTTCACTGACCTTGGTGTCTGCAGAGTTGTTTCGTTCACATTTTTCTCATTCCTCTCTCTCACAGCTGCTGTGCAGTGTTTTTTTTACCCTTTCTTAAATATGGTTTTACAGAGGTGACACCATCATTGCTGATTGGCTCAGCTTTGGCCAGCGGCAGGTCTGTCTTGGAGCCAGCTGGAACTGGCTCTATCTATCTGACACAGGGGCAGCTCCTGATCTCTTCTCACAGAATCCACCCCTGCAACCCCCACCTTCTCCGCCACCAAAACCTTGACACATAAACCCAGTACAGAGGGGAAGGAGGTGCTTCAGGTGCCAGAGCAGAGATTCCCCTGTAGCCATGGAGAGCCAGAGCAAGTACCCGCCCTGCAGTCTGTGGAGAGGCCATGCTGTAGCAGGCTCCTGACAGGAACTGCAGCCAGTGGGGAGGACCCACGCTGGAGCAGGGAAATGTGTGAGGAGGAAGGAGTAGCAGAGATGAACTGTTATCAACTGACCACGACTCCTCTTTCCCCATCTCTGCTGTGCTGCTAGGGGCAAGGTAGGGGGAGGGATAGAAGAGTTGTGAATGAAGGAGTGAAGTTGAGCCTGGGAAGAAGAGGGGGTGGGAGGAAGGTGTTTTAGTTTTTGTCTTTGTTTTTCACCATCCTACTCTATTTTTAATTGGCAATAACTTAAATTAATTTTCCCCAACTCAAGTCTGGTTTTCCCCCTGATGGTTATTGGTAAGTGATCTCCCTGTCCTTACCTTGACCTATGAGCTTTTCCATCTTATTTTCTCCCTGATCCTGTTGAGGAGGGAGAGTAAGAGAGCAGCTGGTTGGGGGTCTGGCAGCCAGCCAAGGTCAACCCATCACATTTATTTGGATTTTCTTTTGTATACAAGTGGTATACATACTAAGTAATATTGTAGGCAAACTGCTTATTTTGTTTGTCCCATCTGTCTTGGGCACATTTATATAAAAATCTCTCTTCCTGCCAACACTGGAAATGATTCCAGTTTAAATCACTATATTTCTACTATATAACAAAAGATAGGTGGAACATGAAGGCAGTGGTTTGAACTGCCCTTTAGACTGAGAAGGGTAGGGTTGGTTTGGAAGTCTCGTCTGGTGGTCAAGAACTCAGTAACTATCCCAAATCTAAGCCCCTTCCCTGGAAAAGGATACCATCTGACTATTTGCAAGGGGCCCCCTCTGATTATTCTGCTATGATGGAACAATTGTGAAGATAAAGAACTAAAGTGATTCAGTTCAAAGAAACAGAACCTTTGATTTCATATGCTGGTGAATGGAGAACATGTAAAAGGTTTAAAAACTAGGATGATAATAAGATGAGAATACTGAAGACTAGTTCTAACACGCTGCTGAAGGAAAGAATGTAGAAGGCCTAAAACAAGAATACACTGCTTCAAAGATCTGAAGAAAGTAATCACAGATCAAACATGTTTGACTGAGATCACAAAACTGCCTTAGCAGTAAGTCTAGATATGTGTTTCTTTTAAAAAAATTAAGATATTTAAAAAAATTGTGTATTTATATGTTCTGTGCATGTATATACATATTAAGAATATTTAATATTCTTTAAACTAACCTCTCTTCTTCTCCATCCTCTTAACTTCTGATTTCTTACCTTCTTTATTTTGCCTATAAAAACATGAAAGCATTTTTACAATGCTGTTTTCTAAAGTCTTGAGGGGGTTTTATTATTATTATTGTTAAATGAGATGTTTTGAGACATTCAAACTGTGTGAAAATACAGAAGTCAAACTCTGGTTTCTTCAAAGACCAAAATAAATTAAATTAATTTATTTATTAAGATACTGCAGATAAGGAATCCTCCAGATTAGCAGACTGTTTCCCCTAGAAGTAGCAAATGAAAGTATTATTAAAATGTAAAAAATTAGATAAAACTGCATGTATGAAAAAGATTGACGGAGAGAGAATATTGTAAGAAGACACAAATTTAAAACTGACATTCAAGTTTATCTCAGGGAATTATGGGAAAAAAATTGATTATATGATAAATAAAATAACTTCCACAGCAACTCTACTAAAAGAAGTACAGAAATAACTAAGCTATAAGAACATAACAATCTTTAAAGAAAACTCCTAAAATATTTTTATTAACAAAAAAAACCCCAAACAAACCCTATTTATCAAGTCTTCAGTCTTGTTTTATGATGGAATTTAAAAGCCTTATTTTAATTGGTATATTCCACCATTGAGTTTTTCCAAATGTCATAAAAATAAGCATCCATTAAATAAAAATCCTGCATGTGTATCAGTGTGGGAAAGCAACAGAAGATCAGCAAGGAGGATTGTAAATATGCTCAAGTGACTCGCACCTGGGGTAAAACACACATATCACACTAATTGTTATTCAGTCTCGGGTGATTCCAAGGAAAACACTTGCACTTAGAATCATAGAATCATAGAATCTTCATGGTTGGAAAGGACCTTTGAGATCATCGAGTCCAACCAAACAACCTACAATCTCTGCCACTAGAGCATGTCCCGAAGTGCCACATCTAGACGTTTCTTAAACACCTCTAGGGATGGTGACTCAACCACCTCCCTGGGCAGGCTGTTCCAGTGCCTGACCACTCTTTCAGTAAAGGAATTCTTCCTAATGTCTGATCTAAACCTCCCCTGCCGCAACTTCAGACCATTTCCTCTGGTCCTGTCATTATTCACCTGGGAGAAGAGGCCAACACCCACCTCTCTCCAACCTCCTTTCAGGTAGCTGTAGAGGGCAATGAGGTCTCCCCTCAGCCTCCTCTTCTCCAAGCTAAACATGCCCAGCTCCCTCAGCCTCTCCTCATATGACCTGGTCTCCAGACCCCTCACCAGCCTGGTAGCTCTCCTCTGGACACGCTCCACCACCTCAATGTCCCTCTTGTACAGAGGGGCCCAGAACTGAACACAGCACTCGAGGAGAGGCCTCACCAGTGCCGAGTACAGAGGCACGATCACTTCCCTACTCCTGCTGGCCACGCTATTCCTGATACAAGCCAGAATGCTGTTGGCCTTCTTGGCCACCTGGGCACACTGCTGGCTCATGTTAAGCTGGCCGTCCACCAGCACCCCCAGGTCCTTTTCTGCTGGGCAGCTTTCCAGCAGCCACTCTTCCCCAAGCCTGTAGCGTTGCTTGGGGTTGTTGGGACCGAAATGCAGGACCCGGCACTTGGCCTTATTAAACCTCATACAGTTGGCCTTGGCCCATCGATCCAGCCTGTCCAGGTCCCTCTGTAGAGCCTCCCTACCCTCAAGCAGATCAACTCTCCCACCTAGCTTGGTGTCGTCTGCAAACTTACTGAGGGCGCGCTCAATCCCCTCATCCAGATCATTGATAAAGATATTAAACAAAACCGGCCCCAAGATTGAGCCCTGAGGGACACCACCGGTGACCGGCCACCAAGAGGATTTCACCCCATTAATCACAACTCTCTGGGCATGGCCATCCACTTAGATAACATAAGTCTGTGATGGACTCAGGGACACCTTATCTAGCCATTTGAGAATCCTGGCCTGTTGTGGAAGAAGATCAAAGCACAGTGAGAAAGCTATGCCTGTTTGAACCTTATAAATACCAACAAGAACAGGGAGTCCGTGCCCTCTCTTGCTAACAAGGACTCTCGCTGCCAAGGACTCTTGCTAACAAGAACTCTCTCTTGCGTGGCAGTGCCCGCGGTCCCTGCTTGAGTGCCTCTGCCCGGGTGTTGCTTCAGAGATTTCCTGGTCTGCGAGGTATCGAGATTAAATTTGTTCTTTGCCTTTCATCTGTGGTGTGTGGTTGTTCCTGCATCCTGCCTGCATTGGCTCACACAATCAGTTTCCATAGTCCTTTCACATTTTATTCAGATACTGAATCAGACTTCCAAAAGTTTAAGATTATTATATAATTCTGCAGAATTTTGTAAAAGAAGGGGGAAAATTCTTAAATCAACCTTTAGCTGTAATCTCCTCTTAAAGTGGTAATTTGTTTTCTTTAAGTACTCCTGTAGTCAGTGCTCACAGATTGTTTTTGTCCAGTAGTATTCATTGGGGGAAACTATACTGTCAGCAGTGTTCTCCCTGGTTGTAGAAGCATGAAAGAGTCTGAGAGACTTATGGTGTCCAGCATTCCTTTTGGCTACCTGGAAGCTAAAACTTTGTATATAAATCTGTGGGGCATGTTGACTATTGCAGTAGGGTAAACTTAAGCGATATGTTTTATCTCTTTTTTTAGATGAACAGAAATTTGATTTTGCTCCAGAGATAGTCTTGGAATTATTGGTTTCTGATTGGACAGCTTTAAAAAATGTCATTTGGGAGTTTTCAGCTAAAAAATGATAATTGCAAATGTTTGTTTGGTCTGGATGAGTGGCATACTAAAGTAGTACCTTTTATAAATAAGAGATTAGTGGAGGTTCCAAACCCAATTTATGCAACACAGCACTGTGCATAAATTAATAAGTTGTTGAAAATGCAATATGACATTAATACAGTGTGGCATCTGACTTAATTGAAATAGTAAATGAAGTGGTTGGACAGTAGAATATATTTCGCCAGTCACAGTATGACAGGTGTATAAAGTTGCCAAACTAAACTGTTCTGGTCAAATATCCATAAGAATGCTTGAACTTGTACATGTACATAAAATATGAAACCTATTTAAAAGTAAAGAAGACTCGGCTCTCGTGAGACCCCACCTGGAGTACTGTGTTCAGCTCTGAGGCCCCCAGCTCGAGGGATCGGGGACCAGCTCAGGGACCTGCTCGAGTGGATCCAGAGGAGGGCCACGAAGATGATCAGGGGGATGGAGCACCTCCCCTATGAAGACAGGCTGAGAGAGTTGGGGCTGTTCAGCCTGGAGAAGAGAAGGCTCCGGGGGGACCTTATAGCAGCCTTCCAGTACCTAAAGGGGGCCTACAGGAGGGATGGGGAGGGACTCTTTATCAGGGAGTGTAGTGATAGGACGCGGGGTAACGGTTTTAAACTGAAAGAGGGTAGATTTAGATTAGATATCAGGAAGAAATTCTTTACTGTGCGGGTGGTGAGGCACTGGAACAGGTTGCCCAGGGAAGCTGTGGATGCCTCTTCCCTGGAAGTGTTCAAGGCCAGGCTGGATGGGGCTTTGAGCGACCTAGTCTAGTGGAAGTTGTCCCTGCCCACGGCAGGGGGGTTGGAACTAGATGATCTTTAAGGTCCCTTCCAACTCAAACCATTCTATGATTGCATGATAACCAAAACAACACAAGACCATTTGTTGCAGAAATCAAAAAGCGTGTCAGATTTACATATATATTAAGAATTGCAGAAACGATAAAAACAATTTTGTGTCTTTGGGACATTGGAAAAGTTTAGGTTTGCCCCAAGGAAGAAGTGTGTTTAGGTTTCTAGAGAAAGAATAACTGACGAGGAAGAGACAAAATCACTTGTGGGGGGAGGGGGGGAGTAAATAAATCTAGATTCTTGTTAAAGGATAGAGAAAGGTTATAATTTTATTGTTACAGATGAAGGAGACCGTTTTCTTCTCCTAATTCCCAGAAATTTTGCCTTGTTCTCCCCCTTCTTCCTCCTTCCCAAGAACTGTGTGGATGGGAACATCTCGATCTCATGGTGGTGGCTTCTTTACCCACTTGTGGAATAGATCTTGAGAATGGGTCAGACTGATTTCTTCCTGCTGTCCCAACCCCCTAAGTTTCTGGCAGGATCTTCTATCCATCCTAATGCTTGGTTCATTTGTGATAATTTATCTTCTGACTGCAAACTGCTTGATATTACTCAACTGGCTTTGCAGAGACGGAGTAACATAAAGTGTAACTTCTTCCTTGTTCTGTCTGATAGTATAGCCTCCGACTGCCAGACAGAGAAGGAAGTGTTTTCCAGGGAACCCTATGTATTCCACAACCTGAGCAACTTAATTCATGGCTGTAGAATTTTGATATAAATCTCAATCTCATGTATTCAAGACTTACTTAAAATTTAATACATGGCCCTGCTGGAACAAGAGAGTTAGCTCTCTCTTCAGGTATTCTCAGGATACTTCTAAACAGAACCCACCAACTCTGTCCTACTGTTAGGAAATCTAAGTCACTGAAAGACTGACATCACTTAATTTCTGGATTCAATTTTTCCCATCCTCCCACAATACTACATATTGATTTACAAGAGCTTTTTTATTCTCTACTTAAAAAGTTAAATAATGCTTAGGGGAAAAAAAAAAAGGCAGAGGGAGGGAGGACACAGAACATAGCGCAAACCAATTGGGAATTTTGTCAGGTTTTGTGCCTCCTCTTAGTTTCAAAGTACTACCACAATGTACAGACACTATGTATTAAAACATACTCACGGCTCAGATTCCATTTGCTCCTCTTGCTTACACTTTCTTTCTGTCAGTTCTCTCTCATGTTGGCCTTGTAACATGTTTCTTCGATGAGCTCCTTGAAAGTTTCTCCCTCCTTTTTTCTTCTGCTTTTATTTAGGGTTTTAGGGTGAGAAGAGAGGAGTCTTTAGATTGCTGAACGTCACAAACGTCAATAGTTAAACCTACCTGCTCTAGATGTCTACACATTATTGCTCTAGCCCATGAAACGCCCTGATGAGAGTTAGCATTCCTCTGTAACTAAATCCAAATATTTTATATGCAGATAAGAAGCTGAGTTTTATTAGCGCTTTCTCTCAGGTATGGAGAAGAATATCCCAAGCACCAAAAGACCCAAAGCCATTCCCAAATAATCAGCTAGAGACAGCTTCCTATCTTTCACAGACCCCACAGATTCTCAACACTCAGGACAAAAAAATATACGCATTCAAGTAAGCATATTTAAAAAAAACCAAACCAACAAACTTTTGCTACAATAAAACATTTAAATCCATCTTTTAAAAAAATAAAGAATTAGAATTTTTTTTTTCTTTGTAAATATCTGAAAGTTATTGAAAAGGTTATTTGACAGAAAGGAATTCTGCAACTTCTCATTTCCAAGACATGCATCTATATTAGCCAGACACAAGGCTCCGACACTTAGTAGACAAAATTGAAGACCTAGTATTAGCTTTAAGAAATATTTTCAGTGAACTACTGTTCTTTACAATAAGTAAGTCAATAAAGAGTAATATACCTTATCACCTTCATGTTCTCCTTCATCCTCTTCAGAATCAGACACTGATGCCGAACCCACTTGGGAAGTATTTCTCCGTTTTGGTTCGGTCTCCCTCTTTGCTTCTCTTCTATCAAATTCCTTCCTCGATTTGTCTTCTTCCTTCTGATGCTCCTCATCTTTTTTCCCTTGTTTTTTGGACTTTTCTTCCAGTCCTTTTTTCTTTGTCTTCTCCTCTTCATGAACGCTAAAACACGGTAAATTATTTAAGCTTCATATTCATTTTCTATACCCAGTTTAAAAGAGAACCTAACTCTCAATTCAGGGAGATGTACTTTTTAGTTTTTGCTATCAAATACTCCACCTGCACAAAGTTGGCTCACTCTTAGATCTTTCATTTCATGGGATCATAGGATAATTCAGGTTGGAAGGGGCCTCTGGAAGTCTCTTGTTCAACCCCTTGCTGGGGATGGTTCAGGTGGTGTCCCTCGGGGCTTTCTCCAGTATGGCCTTGAAAACCTCCAAGGATGGAGACAGGACAACCTCTCTGGGCAACCTGCCCCACGGTTTGACTGTCCTCAGGGTGAAAAGGTATTTCCCCGTATACAGTCTGATCCTCTCTTGTTTCAATTTATGCCCGTTGCCTCTCATCCTCCCACCACGCACCGTCACGACGAGCCTGGCTCCTTCTTCTTGATTAACTCCTTGTAGGTATTGGAAGGCTGTTGTTAGATCTCCCCCAAAGCCTTCTCTTCTCCAGGCTGAACAAGTCCATTTCCCTCAGCCCCTCCTCATAGGACATGTGTTCCAGCCCTCTGACCAGCTTGGTGGCCCTCTGCTGAACTCACTCCAGTTAGTCGGCATCTTTCTTGTATTGGGGGACCCAGGATTCTAGATGTGGTCTAACAAGTGCTGAATAGAGGGGGCTAATCACTTCTCTCAATCTACTGCTGTGGTGGGTTGACCTTGGCTGGCTACCAGATGCCCACCGAGCCGCTCTGTCGCTCCCCCTCCTCAGCAGGACAGGGGGAGAAAATAAGATGAAAAACACATGGGTCAAAAAAAAAAAAAAAGAAAAAGAACAAGATTTATTCTCTACTTCCCATCAGTAGGTGATGTCCAGCCACTTCCTGGGAAGCGTGCATAGCGATTGCTTCGGAAGACAAATGCCTTAATAACGAATGCCCCTCCTCCCCCTCCTTTCTCTTAGCTTTTATTGCTGAGCACGATGTCATATGGTATGGAATATCCCTTTGGTCAGTTTGGGTCAGCTGTTCCGACTATGTCTCAGCAATAGCCAAAACATTGGTGTGCTATCAACACCATCCTAGCTACAAATACAAAGCACAGCACTATGAGGGCTGCTATGGGGAAAGTTAGCTCCATCCCAGCCAGACCCAGTACAACTGCCTATGCTCCTGTTCGTACAGCCCAGGATACTGTTGGCCTCCTTTGCTGCCAGGGCACACTGTTGGCTCATGGTCAGCTTTCTGTCTACCGGGATCCCCAGGTCCTTTTCAGTGAGCTGCTCCGCAGTCAGTCCCCAGCCTGTACCGTTGCCAGGGGTTCTTCCTTCCCAGGGGCAGGATTTTGCATCTGTGCTGGTTGAATTTCATGAGGTTCCTGTCAGCCTGTTCCTCCCACCTGTCTAGTTCCCTCTGGATGGCAGTTCTGCCTTCAAGTGTATTCACTGCCCCTCCTCCCCCCCCCATCCAATTTGCTGTCATCTGCAAACTTGAAGAGGGTGCACTCTGTCGCCTCCTCCAGGTCACTGATAAAGATGTTAAGCAGGACAGGTCCCAGGATAGACCCCTGCAGTATTCTACTTGTTACCAGCCTCCAGGTAGAAAACAACCTATTAACCCCTATCCTCTGAGCCCAATCATCCAACCACTTTTTTAACCCATCTGGTTGTCCACCCATCCTGACTGCAACATCCAACTTATACTGAGTACTACAAGGAAAATGCTGGGCAGGAACTCAGTAAGTCATGACAGCTCATCAAATGCAACCATTTGGTTTACAATAAAGACAGGCATTTTGTATAAAAAGCCAACTCACATGTCGGTCTCTGAAGGCCAAGGTGGTTTCACCAATTTGGGTCTCCCTCTTGGTTTTGAAACCTTTACTTCAGTAGCTAATTATATAAAAAGAACAGGTTAGTCTACAGCCATCAGCCGTTCCTTATCTAAAAGGATTGTTTCTCATGTCAACACATAGAAGCAACACTTGAGTCAAACTGAGTAGGGTAAATACTCTAAAAAGATTCAAATGTTGGAACTGTGTATCAAAGTTTAATCGAGATCCCTTTGGAAAATTAAAATCTCAACCAACACTTTGGTACTTTAAGACAGCAGTCTAAGAGGTTTAAATCATCTGTTCGCGTGCCTTTTCCACCCAGTGCACTCGGAATGGCCCTGCCTCATGTTACGCAGATAATAAATAAATAAAAAAAAAAGCCTGAAACAAGAGGATAATAAGTGGAATAATAAGACAATAAGTGGGAGGAAAAAAATTAAGTAATTTAGTGTGCAAGTCTAAACTTAGCCTATTTATTAGTAGTAGGCTTAAGAGCTTCATGGAGCTTCCATCCCTTTCCCTGAGAGTAAATCAGTGTCAAGAAATTCTACCACCACACTGAGGTATACAGCACAGTTCTACATTTTCTCAATTTCACCATGTTTCAGTGTTAAAGCGAGCTAAATAGTTTATCCACCTTCTTGACCTTTATACCCTTCGAATTCTGTAAAATGAAAATACTTAGTATGCTGCCATTATGGATTGAAATTTATGGAATATGCTTATCTGCTATCCCCAGTGAACATTCTGTTAGGAAAAAACCTAACAGCCCAGTGTTTGAAGTGCTGCTGGTGTTAGTGTGGAGCACTGCTAAGCAAGAGATGCATGCATCATATTAATGTGAGAGAATGCTGCACAGTAGACATTTCCCATAGGGTGCCAAAGCATCTCTTATAGAGGTCCTTTCCTGCTCTTATAGACAATAGCTCGTATAAACACAATTCATTTGAAAGATCAATATAATCCCCCACACATCATTAAAATATTTAAAATGTTCATATAATAAATATAATGAAAGCAGGTGAAGTACTAAGGTAATACTTCATTTTCTCACATCTAGCCTTAAATAGTTTGCTGGGAACTAACTATGGTTGCGCTTTCTAAAAGTTATTTTCATAATGCCACCAGATACAGGTGAGTATAAAGTATTAAATTATCTGTTTCCCAGACTAAATGCTCATATAGCATATTTAAGTGCTCCAATAACTTTCCCCGTGTTAGCAGTAAACAAATTTAAAACGTTTCCTTCAAGAATACTTGCAAACTTGCCATAAGAATTACAATTAAATCATTGCTCCTTTCACAAACAAGTACTGCAGAAATATTAGCAAAATCTTTTAAATTACATGCTGCTTCTAATAGCTATATTTTCTTCTCAGTTGTCCATCGGTCTACAGAGATTTACTTTAAATGTCTTCAGCAAAATCTCTCCAACTCTTCACTTGTTTTTACTGTCCTCTACCTATAGACAGTCTTCTTCCTACCTCCATTTTTTTAAAACTTGTTTTATGGATATTCTAACACAACTTAAATACCAATTTTATACATCTTTGATAAATATAAACCTTTGTGAAGCCACAGTGAAACAGAGGTCTTATTGCATAATCTTTAAATTAGCAGAATCCTATGGAGGCTTTCCTAAAGGTGATACTTGCAAGGGAATACAATGATCCTTATTTCAGAGGACCCAGCATAACCATAAACATTTTAAGGCTCTTTATGGGCTAAATGCCTCAGGTTGCCACGTAGGATAGTTTAGATGTGTATATATATATCCTTTTTAAAAATATATATCTATATAAAATAAAAATTGGAAGTTTACATATTAGGAAATATTCTGTAATAATCTGGAGATCTGGGGGCAATAAATCCTTTGACCATCTCTATTAAGTTATTTTGTATGGGGAAAAATAAATAAAATTCCTTTCTGTTTAAAGTTACCTGCTGGTCTTCCTCTTTTAGGGCTTACTTTTGGAGTCACAGCCACTGCAGCTGCTACCACTGCAGCTTCCGCAGGTTCAGCTTGTTTTTCAGCCTAATTTTAAAGAAAGCAATTCACAAATTAAAAACATAGACCCTCTCTCCGTAAAGCAGCTATTTCTTACTTGCTTCCTAAAATATTGCGTAAAATATATTTCTAAACCGCTAAAAAAAAAAGCAACAACAGACTAGTTTAGTAGAGTAAGGATGCATAAAAAGCCCAATAGTTTCTGGATAAAAATTCATAAAGAGTTTGGACAAAGCACTGTGTTTATAAGGGGGAAAGTAAACCTTAAATGATTGTTGCAATGGTCACTGCAAACAACCTGGGGCAATATGCTGCAATCATTCAGGTTTTATAACTCAGCAGAAAAAACCCCGCTGCTAAAATCCAGAAGAAGGATGTGAAAAGTTTTCTAGCAAACCAACACATGAGTGCTGGTTGGAGCGGAAGGAAGCTACAAGCTTGAATGTGCACGCTGCTGATGACATGGTCCTGCAGTCAACACAAACTTCCTTTTCTTTTTCCAGCACAAAAAGAATATCGGATTCCATCTTCTACACTACCAATGTTTGGTACCGGTACCAGTGTCAGAACTACAGTAAAAAACTGTTTGGCTTACTATTCAGGAATGCCTGAATGGAATGGAATACAAATCAGATCCTGAATAACTGCAGTTCGCAGCTTGGCATGTTGACTTGAGCTCAATTGGTGGTGGTGGGGGTGGTACATGTGGGGGGACAGTCCTCTCAAGGAGAAAAGCTGGCATCACTAACTGCTTCAGTCTTACAAACTTCATCTACTGCTGAATGTGCATCAACACACTGAGATTCTAGCCTTATTCCAGGTCAATGAATTTTAAAATAAGACTTATGTCTAAAATTCTTTATACGGCTATTAATGTTGCTTTATTATTTTTCTAGAACATCAGGTGAAGAAAGTGAGCTTGAAAGTCCAAAGGAATCTCTTTGAAAAGAAATGATGCCACTGGAGGCTTTTTCTTTTTTTTTTAATACAAAAAAAAGTGATTAAATTTTGCATTTGAAATCTACGGGCAAAAAGTTTTAAAAATTTTATAAGCATAGTATTTTAATGTTAAATTTTGTGGAATAACAGCCCCTTTAATCTTCATTTGAAAAGTATTTAAATGGTTTTATCCAGTATTAATAAGCAATGCACATCTCAAAATCCCATTCAGAAAAAAGGAGACAGAGTTGTAGTATGTTTTAATCTTACTCCTGTATGTTTGTCCAGTTAATAGCAGGAAAGAGTGTAAATAGTTTTTCAACTGCTGAATTGCTTCATTTGTATGAAACATACTCTCTTACAGTCATACTGACCTGTTAGTGTGTAGTTTTTCAACATGTGTCAGGATGGCTTTTTAATGTGCTTTGTATGAGTTGGAAACATTGTTTTTATAGCAGTTAATGTTAAAGTTTAATTTTGTTCTTGTAAAACATTGTACCAAGTGATGCTATGTACCAATTGTACCAATTTATGCTGCGTGAATTCTCGTAGTATGCTTTTGGTATTATAGATGTCATACTAGGAAGAAATCTGGTGTTTTCACTGAACCTGTTGATGATGCACATTGGTTAGAAAACAGTCTCGAATGCTTTTTAAAAAAAAAATTAGAGTCTTTAAGAATCAACTTCTTTGTATGAGTTTAATGTTCAAATTGTATAAATTAAGGCATTCATAAAGGCCATAACTGTTGGAATGTCTAAATCAATGCTGTTAAGAACTTTTCCTTGGCATGAACTTGAGGGGTTCAGAACTTAGGTTTTAAACCAAAAACCTTGTAAAGATTTCTGAAGGCAAGAAAGGAAGGAGACAGAGAGGTGCTACACTTGTAAAATCAAAGCCTTCTGTGTTTATTACACTGCCCTCCTGCCTGCCCCGTCCCGTGTCCCTGTCCGTCGTCCCGTCCCGTCCCCCCCCCCCCCCCCGGAGTAGGCTGGGAGTAGACAAGAGGTTGGGAAGAGACACAGCTGGGACAGCTGACACAAATTGACCAAAGGAAAATTCCATGCCATATAATGTCATGCTCAGCAATAAAAACGTGGAGGGGGTGGGAGTCTTTCCAAGGTAGCCGTTGCTTGGGGCATCGTTCTGCCCATGGGAAATGGTGAGTGATTGCCTTTGCATCACGTGTTTTTTTCATGGAATCATAGAATCATAGAATGGTTCGGGTTGAAAGGGACCTTAAAGGTCATCTAGTTCCAACCCCCCTGCCATGGGCAGGGACAGCTGTGTTAGGGATAATAGAGGATGGGCCGAGCGAGACACGATGGAAAATTACTAGTTGAACCAAACCCAGTATATGTGTCGAGAAAAAGGAACTCAGTACTGTTGCTGCAAAAACTATGTGTGTATCCATGAGAACCTGACTTTCGAAGAAGAAGATAACAAGAAGGGAGTACAACAGTGTAGTCAGGTATCAGACAGCCGCTGTTAGCAAAGCTGTACTTTTCCACTCGATCCGGTGCAGGATATAAGGGGGGCTGTCTCGGGCCGGGGAGGGAGAGAGAGACATGAGCGTACTTTGAAGATACAGGGGACGCCCTGAACAAGCACTGTGCCTGCCTTCCCTCTGCCGTACTGATGTAGCTCCTCGTTATCCTGCTGCTCAGCGGTGCTACTACGATCTATGGGGTGGTAAGACTCTCTTAAGTAACTTTTGGAACATTTGGGAACTGCTTAGCAAGGGCCGTGCCTACCTCCCTCTGCTGTACCGATGTAGCTCCTCATTGTCCTGCTGCTCAGAGATACTACTACGATCTATGGGGTGGTAAGACTCTCTGAAGTAAGTTTTGGGACATTTGGGAACTGCTTTGCAAGGCTTCACAATAAAGCAGAGTTAACCTTTTTTTTCCTTTGTGTGGGCTCTGGTTTGTACGTTGGAATCTTTAAAAAAGAACCGGTTACAACACCTCCCACTAGACCAGGCTGCTCAAAGCCTCATCCAGCCTGGCCTTGAACACTTCCAGGGATGGGGCATCCACAACTTCCCTGGGCAACCTCTTCCAGTGCCTCACCACACTCACAGTAAAGAATTTCTTCCTAATATCTAATCTAAATCTCCCCTCTTTCAATTTAAAACCATTACCCCTCGTCCTATCACTACACTCTGTTATGGTTTGAGAAAATCCATAACAATTTATTGTCGTTTAGACAATTATTCTATCACCCGATGACCCCTCCCCACCCGGAAAGGGGAATCGGGGAAAGCAAGGAAACACGAGGGTTGAAATATAAATAGATTTAATAGGATAAGACTAAATAATTAACAATAATACTAAAGAACCAGTATTAATCCCGACACTAATATAAGATATACAAGAATTATACTCAGCCAATTACATCAGTAAGAAGCTGTGCACTCCCAGCAGTGGACAGTAAATGTCAGACACTGCGAGCACAACGGCTTCGGGAGGAAGGGAAGGGCTCAGGGGTCCGGCACCAGGGCAGGGAGTTTCT